>NW_024583202.1:140381-144319 GCF_018398535.1 Haplochromis burtoni | reverse complement strand
TTACGGCACCTCATATTAATGTATTTACATCGTTAAACTATCAACATTCATGAGACATTTCATAACGCATTAAATTCTCTACCTCTTGATTAAAAAAAACTCAGAGCAGAACTCTCAGAGCATATAGCTTTCATTGAAATAAAGCACATAACATAAACTCAGTGAGAATTTTCCACCCGCTTCAGATGTTGTCACTGATAACATTCGAAGCGGATGAATTTCCAGGATTTTTGCAACCTGTTTATCTTGCGTCTTCCGCAGTTTTGCTTTCAAACATGTCTAAACGTGAATAGAATGTGAACAGACAAAATAAATAGAAACTTTTTTGTCCAATGTTGTGTGATCTCGTTTATTGTAGGAGGAAGTTTGCACTCTGAAGTATGAAGAAGCATTTAGAAAGCGAACTCCGAAATCTTACAGATTAGTCACGAAGCTTGAAGAAAATACAGGAGAAACTTTTATCACTGCTCATACCAAACTAATAATAATACAAATATTTTCTCTGCATTTTTAACTATATATCCGTACTATCTTTCAAGATTATTTTTTAATATTGAGCAATACAGAGAAATAAGATTTATATTTAATAGATTCACATCCTTTAATGCTTACTTGAAGAAATAAAGTCTGGAGATCTACTGTAAGGAGGAGAAATAGGTTCTTCTGCTTGCTCTTTATTCATTTGAATATGAAACAGGTAACCTGAACTTATTCTCATATTTAATTTTCCCTTTCAGATGAAGAATCATGTGAAGATTTAGGAGAATTTTGCAGCATGAGCAGACTGAGCATTTCACTTGGCTCATCTGTGTTCCTACCGTGCACTGCTCTGCCAGCCACTTCCAACTGGGTGACATGGAGCCACATTCCCAAAGGGGAGGTGGTCAACCTGTCACCTTTAGGACATGTTAAGTACCAGGACCCCAGAAATGGCAGAGTTAAAACCTTTCCATTTCAGGGCTTGGAGGGAAACTACTCCATCAGAATTGATGATCTTGGGTTAACAGACCTTGGATGTTACTCCTGTATACAGGATAACATCCATCACCACTGTTTTCAAGTGGTGATGGTTGAAGTAGGTAAGTGGATTTTTATTTGTTTAAGTTAAGTTGAGCAGCACCCTGCAGTTTCTTCCTTTTTATGGTCACAAACCTCAGGCTCAACATACACAAAAAGACAAATGAATAAGCTACTGTTTCCTATTATTAATATGTTGTGGAATCACGTGCAGGTACAAGGAGGAACATGCAGATGATTTACATCTGTGTTAGTGTGGTTGCTCTCCTTCTGCTGTGTGTTGGCGGCTACACCTGCAAGAAATGCATAGGTGAGAACCTGACATGTCTGACATTCTCATTCAGTAGAGATGGTAAAAGAATCTGGGTGGTTGAATTGCTAAGTGGGTAAAAGTTACCTACAACATTGATTATAAAGCAATATTGTAAGCTTCCTGGATATAATGATGTGACTGTCAACATTTTTGATGTGTATTTTAAATAATCTGTGTGTCAGGCAGAAACATAATGATAATGATTTTTCTTGGGAAGTGTAAAATCTTTGTTTGTGTGCACTACAGGAACTAAAAGGTAATGGACCACAGAATTTTCCTCTTCGTCATGTTCATCTTCAGCAGAGGGGAAACAAACAAACAAAAACTTAAAAAAATGTAAAAGAGGAGCAAAAAAGCCTACAAAGAACTAGCAAAGAAATAATAATGAATAAATTCTACAAATAAATAAATTATTCACATCTAAAAAAAATTGTTAATTCTGCTCTGTTACTTTTAGTTTTGTATATAATCCAACTTAATTTTTTGTGGTTGTTTTGTCCTTGAAAGTTTCTTGGTGAACTGTGTTTATGAAGAAAAATCAAAAAGAAATAATTGAATCAGTCTGTGTACCATCATTGTGCCTTACGTTCTGGTTGTATCATTATTATGTTCTCTGAACTGTTTTGTACTATCAAATAAATCAAAGAAGAAATTTGCAGGATGATGATCAATGAAGTTGCAACATCTATTAAACTTTGATCATATTTGTATATAGCCTACAGTGTAGCTTTGACACCCTCGAGCTCAGGAGGAAAGTGAATGAGGACACGCTGTTGAACAAAACATGCTACAGAATTATTTCCATATATCACCTGTACTCACTGGTTAACGGGATACACAACAACAACAACAACAACAACACACCTCTTTTGTTACACAGCATTTTGAGATCCCACTCTACTTTCTAGTCTGTCACTTTGGACTGGCTTCAGGTTTTTCTTTATTCAAGGATTAAAATGGGGTTTTGGCAGGCAAACACAGTCCAAACATCAATGATAGAACCAATCAAAAGCTATTTTATTTTTTATTTTCTCTCTGTACGTGTTGTAAAAACTTTTTTTTTAAAAGTACTGCCTGAACTTACTTAGACATTTGGCAGCTGTTGTGTGAAGCTTAATAGAGCAAAGCATTTTGTTAGATGCATGAAACTGTTGGTTTTGTGGTTTTCTTCTGTGAAGCTTAAAGGGTTTACTAAAGCATTGCAGGTAGCAGCTTACATTGTTAGAGAAGCTGATGAAGATGCACGCTGCCGAGTGGAGTTTCGTTTTTGCCCTGTGTTTCATCTGTGTGTCTCCAAATAGTAAGTGCTTTTTTCAAACCTTTAAAAAGTGTGAATACATGCTAATAAAAATTCTTGTCACAAAAATCAGTTTTGCTAAAAAATGAAAAGGAAAAAAAATACTACAACACCAGCAACAACAAAAACATAAGCTTTTTAAAAAATATATATTGTACATTATTCTTTTGATTGCATATTTTTGGTTATATGTTTCACGAGCTTCATAGCATTGTCTAACATGTCTAACATATATTTAGAATTTAAGTAAAGAAAGATATATACAAGTTAGACATACACATGCATACGTACATACATACACACATATACATCATATATGTGCGTGTGTATATATATATATACACACGCACATATATATATACGCATATATTTCCACATACATGCTTACACATAAATGCCATGTGAGGAGCAGGTGCAGTATGATCAGTGAGATTGCACATTGAGTGTGTGTGTGGGGGGGGCTACTATAAGTATGGTTATAATAAATACAGTTTAAAGATTATAGTTCATAAATAAAGTGTAATGTCCATGAGTGTTGGCAGTGCAGTTATCCTCCAATCAGGGTGGAAGTAGTGCATGTTTGACAGCCTGCGAGTAGAAGCTTCTGTTGTGTCTGTTTGTTTGTTTGTTCATTTATTTCGATCATTTAAACAATATACAGGTACATAGCAAATAAAACAAGAGAGAAAAGAATACTATACAGAATAATATTAATATATTTCAATATTGCTTCTGATTCAGTTACATGTCGAAAGGAAGTGGGAAGAAGTACACACATATATAATCTGACCTCTTTGCCATAAGTTATCAGTCAATATTTAGTCAGCTTCCTTACTGATATAATCTGTAATAAAAATACCGAACAGATTTTTGTTATAATATATACTATAATATCACATCATGAAATTTTCTAGATAGAGACATTTACTTAATTTCAACATTTTCTCTTTCTTTATAGGTTCAAGAAGATCATATCTTTTTAACTCTCTTTGAACTGTTTCAACATTGCTTCGATTCCATATTCAAATTGTTCCAGTTTCACTCCATGCACAGAAACACAAAAGCCTTTTCTTGTAGTACGTACCTTCCCTATTTTGAAATTACAAAAACCCCTTACATTATAACTTCTTTCAAAAAAAACATACTCTGAATATTACCTGGCAGTTCCTTTTTTTTTTTTTTTTTTTTGCTTTTTTGCTTTTTTTTTCTCCTTTGTTGCACAGCTCAGATGTGGAGTTAGTCAAACCTGCTGAGATTGTTTAGCCAACAAACAGCATTCCTGTGTTTGAGCTTCAGGCTGAATGTGCAAGT
>NW_024583202.1:138889-140361 GCF_018398535.1 Haplochromis burtoni | reverse complement strand
TTCAGACTGCAAAAATAGTGAGTTTGTATGATCCCTATAACCTGCACTGTGGATGATTCAAACTGCTGTTTTTTGAAGAGTAAAAAGTCTCAAAGGTGTCTTTGACCTGATGGACCTGAAGCCTTTGCCAGAGAGAAGGGGGGGAAAAGTGAGTGTCCAGGGTGCAAGGGGTCCTTGATGATGATACTGGCTTTCCACTGAAGTCTGCCAAATGTCTCTGAGGGGGGTTAGTGAAGTGCTAATTGCCCGCTCTGCTGCCCTCACTACTTGCTGCAGTTTCATCTTGTCTTCTACAGTGCAGCGGTTGAACCAGAGTGTGCAGCAGTAGGTCAGAAGGCTCTCGATGGTGGAGCGGTAGAGGTTTACTAGCAGTCTCTGGGGTAATTGGGCCTGACAAAACTTCCTCAGAAAGTACAGCCTTTATTGTGCTTTCCCTACCTGGTGGGAAATGTTTGTGGACCAGGTAAGGTTGGCCGAGATGTGGACTCCGAGAAACTTAAAGCTTTCTACCTCCTCACCATTAATGTAGAGGCTAGAGTGCTCAGATCGCCTTGTTCTCCTGAAGTCGATTACCATTTCCTTGGTCTTGACTGTTGTTGTCACACTATTGCTTCAGATGCTGAACCTCCGCTCTGTAGGTTGAATCATCGTTGTTGTCGATCAGTCCTATGATGGTGGTGTCATCAGCAAACGTCGTTATGTTTATAAAAGAAATAGAAAACAAATCAGCGTAAATTTGCACAGGCATACAGGGAGTGCAGAATTATTAGGCAAGTTGTATTTTTGAGGAATAATGTTATTATTGAACAACAACCATGTTCTCAATGAACCCAAAAAACTCATTAATATCAAAGCTGAATGTTTTTGGAAGTAGTTTTTAGTTTGTTTTTAGTTTTAGCTATTTTAGGGGGATATCTGTGTGTGCAGGTGACTATTACTGTGCATAATTATTAGGCAACTTAACAAAAAACAAATATATACCCATTTCAATTATTTATTTTTACCAGTGAAACCAATATAACATCTCCACATTCACAAATATACATTTCTGACATTCAAAAACAAAACAAAAACAAATCAGCGACCAATATAGCCACCTTTCTTTGCAAGGACACTCAAAAGCCTGCCATCCATGGATTCTGTCAGTGTTTTGATCTGTTCACCATCAACATTGCGTGCAGCAGCAACCACAGCCTCCCAGACACTGTTCAGAGAGGTGTACTGTTTTCCCTCCTTGTAAATCTCACATTTGATGATGGACCACAGGTTCTCAATGGGGTTCAGATCAGGTGAACAAGGAGGCCATGTCATTAGTTTTTCTTCTTTTATACCCTTTCTTGCCAGCCACGCTGTGGAGTACTTGGACGCGTGTGATGGAGCATTGTCCTGCATGAAAATCATGTTTTTCTTGAAGGATGCAGACTTCTTCCTGTACCACTGCTTGAAGAAGGTGTCTTCCAGAAACTGGCAGT
>NW_024583202.1:88889-136389 GCF_018398535.1 Haplochromis burtoni | reverse complement strand
CAGAATTATTTATCACTATGTGACAAACAACACAAAACAACAATTCCGTTTTCCACTCCAACAGGTCACGAGAAGAGTAAAAGCCCAAGAGAAGTCCCGACTTGATCTGTAGATATATTAAAGACGGAATAATTCTGGATTTTTGTTTGTTTGTTTTTGACTTCTTTAAAATGATACATAGTGCATACTAACTGTATAAATTTTACTCCCCAAAGGAAGTAAAATGCACTGCACATATGGGATTGGTTTTATTGAAGTTCATCAAATCATCATTGTCTTAGATAGAAATGAGTTACGTCGTGATCATATCCAGAAATGGATCCTTAGAGCACTGGGGTAAAAATGTATATTGCTTACATTTAATAAGAGGTTGTTATAATAATGTGGTATGTAAGAGATCCCGTTACTGCTTTTATAAAGAGCAATGTAAAGAGAAAATATTTTAATACATGGTGGGGTTAAGGTTTTATATAGATTTATGGTTGGATTGGCAACTTTCCCTCTCAGTAAGTTTTAATTTCAATAAAAGTAAAAATAGAAAAAAAAAATCCATGTACTTTTATTGTGAAGGTGCCTAGGTCATGTGTCCAAAAAAGGACCAATAAAAATGGAGAATGAGTTTAGTTTGCGGAAGCCGAGGAAGTAGCGTGTCGCCTTCGAAACGAGAGGACCAAATTTTTAAATAAGCCGATCCTCTGTAAAGTTTTATAAAGACTCTGGCCGCAAACATTAATTTAAGTGTGCTCGGCACTGTTAAGGTCAGTGTTTCACGTGTTTAAATCCTCGCACGGCTCAACACATTCAGTTTTGTCGGTTATGTCAAAATCAGCGAAATGGAGCCCAAAAGAAGACGGGTCAAAACGTCTGCCCATCTATCAGCACAAAAGCAAACTAATTCAAGCTGTCAGAGACTGCAGCTTCCTGGTGGTCACCGGTGAGACTGGCAGCGGGAAAACCACACAACTCCCACAGTACCTGCGTGAAGCAGGTAAGCTGACTTTTATTGTCAAACACACAGACATACTCTAATTCTGCACGTAAAGTCACCATATACATGCAGTGAACCTGAACTGAACCGTCTGAATAGTGCGAAGTTAGTGTGGCGACCATTAAATGAAAACGATGGCCAACTTTTGTCTGTTTGTTTTTTTTCAGGTTTTTGTAAAGATGGCAAAATTGGCATCACTCAGCCGCGCAGGGTCGCTGCCATCACTGTGGCCCAGAGGGTAGCCCAGGAGATGCAGTGCACTCTGGGAAAGGAAGTTGGCTATCAGGTCCGCTTTGATGACTGCACGTCACAGGTAAAAAAAAATCTAATAATTATAATACTACTACTACCTATAATAATAATAATAATAATAATAATAATAATAATTTATCCCCTGCAGAAAATAGGTGTTTTCAGTATTTTTTTTTGACACACACTTGTTTGTGCCTGAGCCAGGACACGGTGGTGAAGTACATGACAGACGGCTGTTTGCTGAGGGAGGTGCTGGCAGACCCTGCACTCTCTCAGTACAGTGTTATAATCTTGGATGAAGTCCATGAACGCAGCCTTAACACAGTGAGTCACCCTCCTCACCCAGAGTAATTAACATCATGTTGTTAGGACACTGACACATAACAAAGCTTATCAACTACCTTAAACCAAAACCTCCAGCCCTCAAACACAAACAAACAAATGAACAAAAAACTGAATTACAGCCTTTTAAAAAAACAAATTCTGTGACGTCATATCTGTGGTGGGCCAAGGTTTACATGCACCCATCATGGGTAGCTCCTGCTACAATCGTACTCAAATGTTTTGGTAGTTAGAGGATCATGCACTGTGTAGTCTTTAAAACAACATAGAAACATTAGATTAGTTAGAACTCATCTTTCAAGATAGCAAATATACAAAATGATTTAAAAACAACATAGGAGATTGAAACACTGAATGGGGTAAACAACTGCACTAAAGTTATCCATTCAAACACTGCCACCTTTTGGTGAAAGTTTTTTTTCCCCGTCTAAGTTTGTTTCTCTGTGTGTTTTATTACAAGGACATTCTCCTGGGTTTAATAAAGAAAGTCTTCACTGACCCAGCCAAGGCCACCAAGGGCCGATCATTCCCTCTGAAGGTGGTGGTGATGTCGGCCACTTTGGAAACGGACAAACTATCAGCTTTTCTTAGTAACTGCCCCGTCTTCGCTATTCCTGGGAGGACGTTTCCTGTAACCTGCACGTTTGGGTCGGCTGTTGGACCTAAAGATCTGGAAAGCACTGGTTATGTAAAAGAGGTACTCAGGGTCATCTGGAAATCAGGCACTGCTTTAGCCAATAATAATTATTAGTGATTAGGTAAGCTTAGATATGTTGTAGATTGATGTGTTTGGCTGGCGTTTATCGGATTTTACACCTTCTGCTCCACAGGTTGTGAAAGTGGCTCTGGACATTCACACTAGTGAAATGGCTGGGGATATTCTGGTGTTTTTGACAGGCAAATAATGATTAGTCTTCATCAAATATCAAGACTGCAACATACTCATTAAAAATAATATTGATAGTCAGCCACATTATTTCCTTTTTTTTTTTGACAGGTCAGTCTGAGATTGAACACGCCTGTGACATGCTGTTTGAGAAAGCCGAGTGCATAGACTATCGCTATGATGTAACAGACCAATCAGTGGATGGCCTTCTCATTTTACCCCTTTATGGATCCATGCCTACTGGTAAACACACACAGTTGTGTCAGATTGAAGCCAGTGTCAGCTTTGTGTGGTGTTACTGTGATGTCATCTTCTTTTCTTTCTTTTTTTTTTTTTTTCCTGTCTTAGATCAACAACGGCAGATCTTTCAGCCACCACCTCCAGGAATAAGAAAGTGTGTCGTGGCCACAAACATTGCTGCAACCTCTCTCACCATCAATGGCATAAAGTGAGTAAAGACTGTGGGTCCAGTGGTTTAACAGTCTCTCTCACACCTTGTGGCAAACACATCGTCATGCTATTCTTGTCCACATTTAGGTACATTGTGGACAGCGGCTTCGTGAAGCAGCTCAACCACAATTCGAGGGTGGGCATGGATATCTTGGAGGTTGTGCCTATTTCAAAGTGAGTTTCTGAAAAAATTAAGTCATTTTAGATCTGCGTACAGCTTTAACAGAGACTTGATGTATCTTTTTTGTAATCAGGAGTGAGGCGCAGCAGAGAGCGGGTCGAGCTGGAAGAACTTCAGCTGGGAAATGTTTCAGAATCTATACCAAGGAATTCTGGGAGAAGTGTATGCCTGAATACACAATTCCAGAGATCCAGAGGACGAGTCTGACCGCTGTGATACTCACGCTGAAGTGCCTGGGAATTCATGATGTCATCAGGTATATTTTTACCTCATTCTGTCTCAGTTTCTTATTCAGTGTAGTTTAACTAACTTTGCCTTCCTGTTGTCATCGATTTATTCATTAACAAGGTTGATTTGTTTTTAAGGTTTCCTTATCTGGACTGTCCAGAGGAAAGATTCATACTAGAAGCACTAAAGCAGCTCTACCAGTTTGATGCCATCGACAGGTGAGTACAGTGGATTTAAAAGTCTACACACCTCTATAAAAGTTACATTTTTTGCAATGTAAAATAATGACAGCAAGATAAATCACTTCCAAACTTTAATGTTAACTATAAGATGTGCCACCCAATTAAAAAACAAACATGAATGCGTAAGTGTGTACACTCTTTTATAATAAGTGATATGACTATGGTCAAAACACACCGATCACCAATCTGCCATCAGTTAAAGTTCAGCTGTTCTTGTAGGATTTTTCTTACATTTACTTTAGTTGCATCTTACAAGCTGGTCCACAAAGAGCCTACAAAGCATCATCGTTGGAAGGACAAAACTTTAGGTCATTAAATACACCACAAGACACAGCAAAGATTATCATCAACAAGTGGAGAAAATATTGTGCAAATGTTACTTCTGTAAATATCCACTCAATGAGCACTCAAAGTGCTTTCTACCACAAGTTTTATTCATCCAGTCACACGCACTCATACAGTGATTTTATGTATTACTTAAGTGCTTTATAACACTCACATACACTTTACGGATGCACTGAGGGCAACTGAGGGTTAGGCATCTTGCCCAAGGATACTTCGACATCAGGACTGGAGGAGTCGGAGCAATCCACCAACCATCTGATTGGTAGATAACCCACTCTACTGCCTGAGCCATAGTGACATTACTGTGAAAAGGACTACAGGAGCATTAAAGGAGCTGCCTGAACTTCTGGCAAGAACTGGTTGTGCACTACATGTGACAGCAGTCCCTGTGGTTAAGGATGGCAAGATGGAAGCCTTTTCTTATAGAGAAAAACATCTGATCCCAGCTAAATTTTGCATACATTGAACAAACATGAAGTCTTCCAAAAGTGTGTTGGAAAATATGTTATAGTGTGATGTGGCCAAGGCTGAACGTTTTGGTCATAATTCCAAAAGGTTTGTTTGGCAGAAAAAACAGCATTGCACATCACCAAACGAGCACCATACCCATGGTGAATGTAACAGGGCAGCCCTTAGTGGCTGGAAACACAGTGAGACAGACCAAGGCAAGTGTAGTGGAACAAAGTATTTATTTGCTATATGGCTCTCCTTAAAACAATTAACTTGTCGAGCTTCTTCACAGCACAAAAAAAATCCACCTCTAATGACAACTGGCAGCCTTAAATATGTTCAGCTGTCACAGACTTAACCATTCTTCCACTCTCAGGTAAATTCTTAAATCCCAACCTTCCACCACAGTATACAATATATCAATAAGAATAAATAAATACATAAATACATTTTCACATTTACATATTAATAAATACTTCACACTTTAATGTTACACCAAACCCAATATTATAAAAACCCAGAAACCCAAGCACAACAAGATTCACCACACTCTCTTAACCCATGGTCTCTCCCGGAACCTTTAAATGGTGTCTGGACCCCCGGGGAAACATTTGCCCAAACACCTTGAAGAGGACACAGGCAAGAAAGGTGAGTAATCATTAACTTACAAACACTTATTTGCACCACTTTTATCCCTAGATTTCACACACACATTTGCATTAGTTTTCCTTATTGGTAAACCTTAATCATAATCTCAAGCACCATTCTTCTCTCCTGACAGACAACCACCACATTCCTTGACGAGGAGCAGCTGTGCAGGATCTGAAATAAGGCTACCAACTGATTTTAAAATTCCCAATAAATAGTCAATAAATATTTAAACTTCTTGTGTGCAAATCCATGCTTAAAGTGCAATGCTCATAAAGTGCTTGATAAGGTGCTTTTAATAAAGTGAAAGGTGTGCTCTAAAGTGCTATACAGACAATACAATATAAATAAATGCAGTAAGGGAGTCCTCTTCCTTACAGTGAACCATGGTGGTGGCAGGAACATGCTTTAGAGGCTGTTTTTCTTAAGCTGAGACTGGAATTTTACTCAAGTGGGAGGAAATTACAAAAAGTTCCAAATATCAGTCATTTTTGTCATAAAGTCTTCAGGTGTCTGCTAGAAAGATAAAGAGGAATTTCACCTTTCACCACAACAATCCAAAGTATACACCCAAATCATTAAAGTAATGGCTTCACCAGTAGAAGATTGAAGTTTTAGAATGGCCCAGCACAAGCCCAGACCTAAATTCAATGGAAAATCTTTGAAGTGACCCGAAGAGGGCTGTGCACAGGATACGCTCTTGCAATCGGACAGCTTTGGAGTGCTTTTGCAAGGAAGAGTGGGCAAGTTACCAAGTTAACAATTGCTGTGCTGACTCCTACCCAAAAAGGACTCAATTTAAAACTAGTACCGGTACCAAAAAAAAGAAGATTTATTCATAACACACGTGAAAAGACCCAGGAAAACCAAGTTAACGATAAAAATGATAACAAAATAACGCTGAAAACCGATTTAAAAACCCTGAAAACCATACATTTCACACCTGAGCCTCAACTCTCGCGGCCCGGTACCAAACGACTCACGGACGTCGGACTCCAACCCCAGTCCGACGTCCGGGGGTTGGAGACCACTATTCTAGATCACAATAACCGTGGAAACGATTCTGAAATCATTTATCTTGGTCTTGTGATTTTTTTTACATCACGAAACCATGGCATTTTATCAAGGATGTGTAGACTTTTTAAATCCAGTGTATTGTTGTTTTTTCAGGGGCATGAAATTTACACAATGTCTTGTGTAAATTTCATGAGCTCTTATCCTCTTATCTCTTTGATGTTTGGGCTGTAGAAGAGGAAATGTGACAAAGCTTGGGGAGCTGATGGTGGAGTTCCCCCTACACCCAGGCCTCACCAGGGCCCTGCTCAAGGCTGCCTCCCTCGGCTGCCAAGACCTGTTGCTTGCTGTGGCGGCCATGCTGTCGGTGGAGAACATCTTCATCAGGCCAGGTCCGCAGTAAATTTTAATGTTGATAATTTAAAGGAAATGTCTTCTAACAGAGACAATAAGCTATACATACAATACAGTCCATTTATTTACTGATATGCTGGTTTATTTGTGTATGTATTTCACATTCTACCACATGGGGAAGGCAGGTGACATGGAATGAAATAAAGCTTTCTGCTCACAAAGTGTTGGCTGATCTCTTGTTCCCCTCAGGCCACCCTGATAAGCAGAAAGAGGCAGATAAGAAGCACAGAGCGCTGGCTGCAAAGACTGGCAGTATGAACGACTTTGCCACACTTCTCAGTGTCTTTCAGTCCTGCAAATCCAGGTGAAGAAAATAATCGATTAGTACTACAAGATGCATTTCTATTTTCCACTTCTTCCTCTAGAACTTCACATTGCATGACTTTATCTGTGAGCCGCTGTGTGAGCCTCTTATTTGCTCTATAGTGATCGACCTTCAGCGTGGTGTAAAGAGAACTGGATCCACTGGAGGGCGCTGAAGTCAGCCTTTAGTGTGGAGACTCAGCTACGAGACATCCTCCACCGACTCCAGCAGGTAAAGCTTTTTGACATCACTGCGACGCTCTGCTAATTTGTTCATATTGCTTCTCATTGTTTGTGGATCTGCCTGCTTGCTTTCTAGAAAAAAGATTTCCCCGTAGAAACATTTGATGGCAACAAGAGTGAACTCTTTAGGCGATGCCTCTGCACAGGATACTTCACTAACGTTGCAAGAAGGTATCTGAAATGATGCTATACGGCCTCATTTGGGGATTCATTATATATAAAAGATTATAAATTCACGGTGGTTGTTGATGTATTGCTTTATCCCATCCCACATAGGTCTATTGGAAAGGTGTTTTGTACAATGGATGGCCATGGATCAATGGTTCACATTCATCCATCCTCATCTGTAAATGATTTTTAAAAATGTTTTTGCTTTAAATAATTCTCTGTATTCAAACTGCAACATAAACTTACTCTGAGTTTTTCTTGTGGCTTCAAGCTATTTGACCAGGAGGGAGAGCTGAACTGGGTCATCTTCCATGATGTGCTGGCGACATCACGGGTGTACATCCGGACTGTTTGTCCTATTCGATATGAGTGGGTGAAAGATTTATTACCCAAACTCCATGAAGTGGACGCCTATGAACTGAGCAGTGTGGCGAGAGAAGAAGTTACAGCCGAGGAAATGACAAAATGGGAGTCCAGGGAAGCCGCCAAAAGACAATCAGGTTGTTAAAAGTAGAATCTGAGGCAGTCTTCAGCTTTCAGGCCCCTCTTCTGTGAAACCAACTCCCAGTTTGGATTTGACTTCTCTCACCTCTTCACCATGTGTTATACACCACTCTAAATGTAATCATTCTGGTTCTGCAAGAGATTTATTCCTCTTAAAAGGGAGTTTTTTCTTTCCACTATGACCAAGTGCTTGCTTATAAGGGGTCGTGGGATTTTCTCTGTATTTGTGTAGGGTCCTTACCTTACACTATAAAGCACTTTGAGGCAACTGTTGGTGTGATTTGGTACTATATTAAATTGAAGAGGATAAAACTGACTTGTCAGAATATGTATTTATGATGTATGTATTTATTTATTGTTATATAATATTGTGGTTCTTGGTCTGTACTCACATTACTGAGAGATACCATCAAAAATAGCTCAAAGAGGATGAATTTAAAAGGGTTAACCTGTGCGGTGCTTTTCTGTTTGTTTGTTTTTTAATCTTCCAGAGGTTTCTGATGAGGATGCAATGAAGAAGCTGGAGAAGCGAAACGACGAAACCACAGTGAGCGAAGCTCGTGCTCGCTACCTGCAGCGAAAGCAGCAAAGGCAGCAGAGTAAACCTCTCTGATGTTTTTAAGGAAGTGATTCATACGCTATAATACAAAGGAGCAGTTTTAGAAGACATTTAAATAATAAAATATGTAGTGGTAATAAAATCGCCTCTGTCTTCTTTAATCCCTCCACTTTACATGCTACACTGCAGTTGTGACTCTGTTTGCTTTTAAAACTCCTAGCTGACTGACTTGAGATCCATTAACATTAATTTGGCTTGTTTCACACGACTGCCTCCCTGTCACTCAGTCCAGCTCTTTCAGGCTAAGGTTACAGCAAAGCACTTGATGTACTTTCACACTGACCGTTCAGGTGCAGTGGACCCCTCTCTGGTCTCGTACGTCACTTCCTTTTAGTGTGAGTCTGCGGGGCCGCTGTACTGTCTGGCTGGGACGGAGGGCTTCGGTGCTAACCTTATTAAACTCCAAAGAGGCGTTTTCTTTTCTCCTGGATTGTTCTTTTTAATTACTTGTCATCGCATTTACCTGCCCGGCACTTCGCACCTTAGTGGAATCTGTTCCCTGGTCTGTTCACACACGTTTCAACAGAGCACTGCAGCAGCGACTTGAGCAAGCACGCCGCCGCTACCGCTGTTGTTGTCAGAGAAGAAAACAAGCTCGGCGAGCAGTCCGCTAAGCTGTGTGATCATTGACAGAGTTCAATACACACACGCTTCCAGTGATATCTGAGGGTAGCTCTGCGATAGCGTAGCTCCGAGCCTTTTCAAAGAAGCGACGGCTGGGACTTCTTCGTTGTCACTGAAGCCGAGGTAAGAACAACCAGAGTAACGAGAAATACCGCAAACGGCTAACTAACATGCTAACTAGCTGCTAGCTTGAAGGATATTTTGGCTAGCTGCCTTGTTTGGTCGTAATGCGGTCACGGTCAGTGTCCTCGCTGCTACCTGACGCGCCACTTGGCCTAGCTGCACATCGGCTATAATGTTAGCTGGGAGTGTTGTAACTACTCTACTCATAAGCTAGAGAAGCTTTGAGCCCGCTTTGGACTTGGAGGAGTAGCATTTGTTGACTTTGTTTCAGTTAGCTAGCTACACCACTGGAGGATGTGGACGTGTTAACGTTACGGTAATGTTTACGTTTGGCAGCTTGTGGTCGCGCTGAGTACGGTGCTTAGTTTTAAATTTGAATTAAATGATATTTTCCGACAGAGTAGCAGCATATACGTCCACTTGCCTCAGTTTCTTTAAGAGTTGCTGCATTTTAGGGCAAAAAACAACCTTAACGCTTGGCTGGTAGTGTTGGGAGGAGAGGTCACGTCTGTAAAAACAAAGGGGTGTAAGTTTACAAGGAAATGTCCTCCTTGTTTATTATCTCAGAGAGCAATTACCTATTATTCTGGCCAAGCTGTGATAACTAAGGATAGTCATAAAAAAAAGAAAGTCTGAAGTCGAGGGGAGCCTTATCTGTTTCATCTTTGTAAACAAGGCAGTTCAAACAGTCTTTGTGACTGTACGCACTGTAATATTCAACCCCTTCATTTTCACCGAAACGCTGCGAAATTCCGGTAAACCTATTATCTAACATAAGCTGTTGATTCAGGACTGACCCTGGATCACCAAGGCCTCTCCACAAACATTTAACAAGAGCCGTTGTTGCTTTTTGACATTACACAGCGTTTCAGCCATTTCACTGTTAGATGAGCGGCATTGATTTCCTGATCACTTTCACTTGGCTATTGCTCGAATACGAGGATCTACTACGTTTGGCTATAACGTGACAGTAAAAAAAAAAAACCAAACAAACAAAAAAAAAAACCCGGGGGTTGGTAAAGATTTGTCAGAGAGATTTGCATGAGATAATGATTGACGGCACCTGGAGTGGTCATGATAATGATGTGCAAATTGCAGCAGTTTTCTTTTGTTGTGGAGTTGCTTTTCAAAGTGGCAGAAGGTGGAGAGTTTACTCAGGCACATTGCTGCAATGACAGCAGTCAGATAGGCATCAAGAGCAACACTTTTTTTTCTTCTTTGTGCATGTGTGTCAGTTTCAGTTTGTCTTCACCGTTTTGCTTCCTTTAGGCATCGTGTCTTCTCGTATTCATTTTCGTTCCTCTGCACCTTAGTGAACATTAAAAACAATTACTTGAGGCTATGTGTTCCTATTCAAAGTGAGGAACCGAATTGTCCATTCAGGGAACGTTTTTAGTAGTTATCGACAACTAACATTACACTTTTCCGATAATCCTGTGCAGCTCTGCGTGTTTCTTATTTAAATGAATGTAGATAACCCATTTAACTTGGCTTTTTAACTGGCTTTGTTGTATTTTACCTTTCATGCTCTTCTTGGTTATTCTCAATTTAACTGGTGTGCTTGGTTCTTTCCTCCAGGTATTTCTTTCTTTTTTTGTTGTTGTTATCTGAGCCACAGTGAGGCACTTGACCAATAAGAACAGCTTGCACAATTTCCACCAACCTGTCTGCAGCCCCCTCCCTACCCAGACAGTCTTCTGCCCCAGCATGAATGAAGTCAGTGTTGTGAGAGAGGGATGGCTCCACAAGAGAGGTAAGGGGACCTTTGTGTTCAACATCCATCACCTGAGTCTGCATTAAATGACATAATTTTATATTTTAAGTATTAGCTACTTCTCATGAGCTTGTCAGGGGTTCCTTTATTGACAGAGAACAGCTGTGAGAGCCTTATTGGATTCCCAGTGTAATGATGTTCGAGTACATGTATAGGAAAGTCAGACATCACTGGCCTCTCTTTAAAAAAAAAAAAAATAAATAAATAATCTGTTTTTCAGGTGAATATATTAAAACATGGCGTCCTCGTTACTTCATCTTAAAGAGCAATGGCTCCTTCATTGGCTACAAAGAGAAGCCTGAGGTGTCCAGTGACCACAACCTCCCACCACTCAACAACTTCTCTGTCGCAGGTCAGCTTTCCCTTCTGGCTGACAAACTTGAGTCAGTGCAATATCTAAACTCTGTTTTATTGTTGGTGCCTTCAGCTGAAGTGTCTGTGCTTTTGCAGAGTGCCAGCTGATGAAGACGGAGCGCCCCAAGCCCAACACGTTTGTCATTCGGTGTCTGCAGTGGACCTCCGTTATTGAGCGGACTTTCCATGTAGACAGCAATGAGGAGAGGTAAGACTTCCCACTCTCTGTGGGAAAAGTGTCGATCACAGTGGCTTTAGGCTGGTGCATCTTAAAATTCAGTTTACTTGTGAAAATGGCTTTTGTCTGTAATTTGTCTCTCCATACTACATAAATATCCTAAAAATGAACTTAAATATTGTTCAGCGATGACATAAACTCTGCTTGAGCTCAATAAACCTTGTTTTCTTTATCATCATTTGCAGAGCGCTGTTTCACTAGAACCAGACTCCAGTTATTTATTTATTATTTATATCCAGTTATTATTTAATTGCTCTGAAGTGGATTTTGCCCTTTCTTTTGTTTCAGATACATAACAAGTTTAAATAAGTGAACTGATCATACATGTGCGGTCTTGGAGATGACAGATTTAAAACAAAAGCAGAGTTTTATATAGCGTTGCCATGGTATCCAAATGTTGGCAATATGTTTTTTTAATTTATATGATACAAAATCCTTTGTGTAACCAAGTTGATTTTAGTATGTAGTTTTGATCACATCTTAAAACAGCTTTAAAAGAATAAAAACGGAAAGACACAGAATGGACCAGAATTAATCCAGAGTCGATAAATGGGTCATTGTTAACCACACTCACTGAAAGCCATTTAGTTTCCAAGTATGAGCAGCCATCATAATCTAAAGAGAATTCAGGGCCAGATTAGGCCTGATTATTCACCTCTAACCCAAGCATTCGTCATTGGGCTTTGTTTACATCGTCTCTGCCAAGTAGCAAATCCCAGCAGCCCCTAGATGACTAGTACACGGATTATCCTCTACCTTCTAAACTTAGCATGCTAGACTACAGATTTTCCCACTGAGATTTATTTAAATTTTGACTACTTTGATGCGTGTGTGTTGCTCCAATCAGGGAGGAATGGATGCGATCGATCCAGGCGGTAGCAAACAGCCTGAAGAGTCAGCAGCAGGATGAGGAGCCCATGGAGATCAAATTTGGCTCCCCGAGTGACAGCAGTGGCATGGAGGACATGGAGATTGCTGTGTCCAAATCCCACACAAAAGTGGTCAGTATTTGCACAAGCAGTGCCTGGCAGCTGAGTGTATGCTGTGTTTGTCCAGCTAAGCTCATCTTTATTGAGCAAGTTGTTCAAACTTTAAGCCTCTTTCTCAAAGCTTTTTTTTTTTCCCTTGGTTTTGATGAAGCAATCTTTAAAGGAGTTCAGGGTAACATTTCATTATATATTTTATCAATTGCTAAGTCACTTCAATTGATTTTGAAGATTGTTGAAAATAACAACCAGTGAGGTTGTTATTGAGTATTAAAAACATATAACATGTGTAGCTGTTAATGTGTACTGATCAAATACAAGTTTGTTGTTCTGTAAAGAAGTCTTAATTTATGGGGTAAAAGTGTTCCTATCACATCTTATCCCAGTTGAAGTGTTCTGCTTTACTTTGTGTTTGTGCGATATAATTCAAATTGTGATCTGCCTCCTTGTCACCTCCCTTACATTCTGTACACCAGAGGCCTGCACAAGTCTTTGAAGTAATTCTTTGAAATGAATATGAGTCCATCTTGTTGCTTTTGTTTCTCATGCAATATGAAAAATTAGCAATATTTTGAACTACATCATGGCATAACATGTTGCCTGTCATTAACACGAGAAATCAACATGCTAGGATACATCAGCAGTGTCCAGTAGCTGTTACTTTACATTTTAGATAGAGGTAGTTCCGATGTATTTATACATAAGAACACATCCTTCAGTCCAATCAGAGTTCGAAGAAGAAACATTGGTGGCATCTTTGAGAGTTGAGTTTCGTTCAAGAGCACTCGTAGACCCATTAATTTGTCTCGGCTGATCTTTGACCTCTGTTTTCTCAGACTATGAGTGACTTTGACTACCTGAAGCTTCTGGGCAAAGGGACATTTGGTAAAGTGATCCTGGTGAAGGAGAAGGCCACAGGGATGTACTATGCCATGAAAATCCTGCGCAAAGAAGTTATCATTGCTAAAGTGAGTCCTGTCACATCAATATGTGTAGTAGCAGAATTCTGAGCAGTTAGTTAGGTGTTGTTTACACTCAAAGTACTGAATGTGTGTTTATATTTAGGATGAGGTGGCACACACAGTTACAGAAAGCAGAGTTCTCCAAAACACACGGCATCCTTTTCTAACGGTGGGTAACGGTGCATCTATTGTTGTTTCAGTTTCTGCTTTCCTACAATGACTGGACTTTCATCAGCATAACACAGTCAGTAATTCATCTTCCCTCTTTTACAGACACTAAAATATGCATTTCAAACACACGACCGGCTATGCTTTGTGATGGAGTATGCAAATGGAGGAGAAGTAAGTCTTCCTCTTTCTCTTACTGTTGTGTCATTTCTTTGCGTGACCTTTTGGAAAATGGCTAGTTGCAGAAGGGCAAAAACATAGAGGACACTGCAGTATTGGGTCACATTAATGAATAAAAAAGAATAGGTTTGATTTGAGAAATGTATTCCAATGTGCCTTTTTCTTTTCAGGAAATCCAATGTCTTGAGAGGATTTACGAATATTTTTTTGAGCTCTTTCCTGTTTTTAATTCTCTTGCAGCTCTTCTTTCACTTATCCCGGGACAGAGTATTCACAGAAGACAGGGCTCGATTCTACGGTGCAGAAATAGTGTCAGCACTGGAGTATCTTCATTCACGCAATGTAGTTTACAGGGACCTGAAGGTAGGAGGATTTCTGGCTTTGACTGTATAACAGTAATGTATACATATATTAAGGAGGGATGGGAGCGATATATAGGGATTAGCTAGTAAGGGAGTAATGACTTGATAGCATCATTACTCCATGCAGCATCTCTGATGCAACACATCAAAACATCCAAGTTTTGCAGTCACACTGCAACAGGACAACAAATAAGCACTTTTAATATGTACAATAAGTATGCGATTTTAAATTATTTTCCCAGCATGGCTGTGGGCTGATTTGACTCTAATTTGAATTTCTCCCCGCACAGCTGGAGAACCTCATGTTAGACAAGGACGGCCACATAAAGATAACAGACTTCGGCTTGTGTAAAGAAGGGATCACAGACGGCGCCACCATGAAAACCTTCTGTGGAACCCCGGAGTACTTGGCACCAGAGGTAATTCAGTGGTTGCTTTTATTGTCATGAGGGTGGTTTGTGGACAGTATGATGTAAAAAGGCACCAGTGACACAGAGCTGGATGAGACAAGTGGGATAGATGATAAACAATATTACCTTGATAAAAGGACCAGTCACAGTATTCAAAGTGGCCATTTTATCAGAGGATGTCTGTTGCCACCTTGTTCCCAATTTTCTTTTGTGATGGAAAAAATGTTTACTGATATTCCTGCACCGCTATTTTCATTGTTTGGTTTCTTTCTCAACACTTTTCATTTCTACCCTGTCAGGTGCTGGAGGACAACGATTATGGTCGAGCAGTGGACTGGTGGGGATTGGGTGTAGTGATGTATGAGATGATGTGTGGCCGATTGCCTTTTTACAACCAGGACCATGAGCGCCTCTTTGAGCTTATCCTAATGGAGGAGATCCGCTTCCCCAAGAACCTGGCTCCTGAGGCCAAGGCCCTGCTGGCAGGCCTGCTTAAAAAAGATCCCAAACAGAGGCAAGTTGTCCCATCACAATAAGCACTACTTTATGAATATTATGAACAATAATTAGAGAGAGAATTAAATGGCTAAGTTGAACCTTAAAATTTTTTACAGCCACTTAACCAAAAATAAACCGCCTAAAATATGTTTTTGATTAAAGCTTAAAATTCTTGAATACATGAATATTTATTCATTGTTTTGAACTTTATCTGCAGCATAATGGATACATGGCAGCAGTTCAGCTGCACTTGTTGCACTCTGTTAGTTTTCTGAATCTTCCACTGTGCTCAGGGGCACCATGTATTCAGCTATAAAAGGAGTAACCATGTTATTTAAGCCCATGTTCTTTCTTGATTTGTTTTGGCTCAGGATAATGGCCATAAACAGGAATGTAATTAGTTGTTGTTTTGACCAAGCACTGCGTTTCTGGTAATAGTTGGAGAACTGCTAATATTAGCACATTAAGGACTGCCTGCAGGCTTACTAACACATTTTATATGGTAAGGAAATGAAAAATAAATTTGTCTACAAATTGGTAAATATAAGTCAGTGGAGACCAACACAACAAGTGCTTGTTGTGCCCATCTAATGACTGTGTTTTGTACATTTATTTGTAGCTGGTGAGTGTGTGGGTGGTGGTGACGATGATGGTGTTTTTGTTGTGTTTACAGGCTCGGAGGTGGTCCAGACGATGCCAAAGAAGTGATGAGCCACAAGTTCTTCACCTCCATTAACTGGCAGGATGTCATTGACAAAAAGGTGAGATGAAAACAAACGATGGGGGAAACTGGATGACCGGCATGCTAACTGACTGATTTCCTTCCTCTCCTCAGCTTATTCCACCCTTCAAGCCACACGTAACGTCCGAGACGGACACGCGCTACTTTGACGACGAGTTCACAGCACAATCTATTACAATAACTCCTCCAGACAAGTGTAAGTGCACTTAAGTGGCTGCTTTTCTTTGTGCTTGGATTTATTTTTTCTAAGCAGCTCTAAGTTTTTTTTGTTTTTGTTTTTGTTTTTTTACGTCTAGTTTCATCTTTGTATCATCTTCTTCTCTCCCCTCCAGATGACAGTTTAGACGTAGAGGATTCAGATCAGCGTACTCACTTCCCTCAGTTCTCCTACTCTGCCAGCATACGGGAATGATCCCTCAGACTTTTGAATGAGCAGGCAGGCTGACACACGATCACAATCCCACATACACACTTGCACTGCTGAGGAAATTTGAACGACACCAACAATTTAAAACAAAAAAAAAAACAAAAAAAATAAAGGAAAAAGAAAGTGGCACAAGACACATTTTCATTCTGTTTTTAACGCACACATACTGGCAAATCAGACAAGACACAGATCATAGTAGTAGGGAATGAACACACACAGACCCCGAATGACTGACCTCAGCAGGTTGGTGTGGATAGACTGGCAGCTTTGTCTCTGTAAGTCCTCTCAGGGCTTGCGTTAGGCTTCCCTGCGGGACCTCTGCTGCAACACATCAGAGCCTTGACACTTTGAAAACCAGGTTATGCCAGCAAGTTACACCTCTTTACCAGCTGTTCCATGCTTCACACACACAAATAAACACACACCAAAATCTACCAACTCATGCACAGACTGCATAAATGTACTTGATAGAGTTTTACAAAACCAGTATAATCAAGATTGGGAAAATCACAGCAATTTGATGATGGGGGAGACAAAGTTTGATTTCATCACTTGTTACGGTTTTAAATGTAAAGCCATATTTCTGCATTTTTTTTTTTAAATTTTTTTTTTAACAAGTGCTCTTTCTGGAACTTGCTGTTACAAATCAAGAGTGGGATTTTTCCCTACAGTTGGGTTAAAGGGGGGCAATAAGGAAGAGGAGAAGGGTAAGGAGGGGTTGCCATTACTGTTTGCACTGCTTGTGTGTGTGTGTGTGTGTGTGTGTGTGTGTGCGCATGTGTGTATGCAAATGGTCGAGCAGATGTGTATGTGCATATAGGGTGCAAGAGAATGTATGAACAACCATTTTGAGTCTCAGCCATCCATTCGTGTCTGTTTTTATGCACGATGTTTTGGTGTTGTTGTTTTTTTAACTCTGAACTTTTGCTGGAATATGGACAAGAGAGGACGCCACCGAGCACACTAAACACGCTGGGTGTTTTGTTTTGTTTTTTCTTAAGGGAACAGGCATGTCATTTATGATTGGCTGGCTTACTGCTAAGTTGAATCAGTCTGGATTATAAACTGGGATCGTGTGTATGGCTCACATTTGCTTTAAAATACTGCATTAAATTTATCTTGATGCAGCAGACAAGCTCTTAGCATCCAAAGTGTGCGACTAACTTGTAGCCAGTTGAAAGTCTAAGCAAGTTTTCCTTCAGGCTAGCCGAACTTCCATGTTGAAGCAGTAGGAATAGAAATAAACCCCCCCCCCCCCAACCTGTCTACAGAGACCAATCTAGAGGAGAACACACATCCACTGCTCTCACTGGAGAATTTGGCACCAGTCGTTTATTTTCAATCTGTATTACCAAATTTTTTTATTTTTTTATTTTTTTTTTGTGTGTGTGTGTGCTGTTTTGTTTTTTTTAATTTAGCCCGTGGGTGTCTCCCCTGTATTTAGAGAATGAGCGTTCAATCATTGGTAAGAGGCCAAAATTTGACTGAGTTGTTAAACACTTCACATGATTCCACCTTTGATGTTTAGTCTTTGTGTTTTTAGGGTGTTTTTTTTTTTTTTTTTTTTTTCTTAAATTCTGTGTTGAAGCACTTAAATCTGTGTAGCTGTACATCTGGAGCAACAGTCTGCAGGTTTACAATCAGACTAAAAGCTGCGTGAGCTGTTTGACCGACCTTCAGCCTGCGAAAGAGGAGGAACTGATGGAAACGCGAGCGCTGATGTTGAAATAATAAAAGCCCTGAACATGATATTGAAAGAGTACTCAAATTGATGAACGTGTATTCCATAATGCTGGAAGAGGATGCTGGTTGCTCTTTGAACTTAACTAAAGGAACATCAAAACTATTATTATTATTATTTTTTTTTTTTTTTTTTTTTCCCCCCCCCCCAAAATCTATTTCTCAAACCTTTGAAGACACATTGTCTTGTTTGAGTATACGTTATATAAGATATATATTAAACTTTTTTTAAACCACCTTCTTTTAAGTTCTTCATTTCAAGGGGATTCCACGTGAGGATTGCTTATGTAGCAATTTGACTTGCATTGTCACATCAGACACATCAAAAATGAATTTAATGGTTTTATAATAATTAATAATAATAATAATAAGCTGATATTGGAATAGCTTTGAAGGGAGGGAAAAAATGGAAATTTGTCACTTTTTACTTAAAGAGACATTTGCCCCAAAATGGGTTAATTGTGAGCAAGCCAAGAGCAGCACTTGACTGAACTTACTGTGTATATAAATATTTTCTGCAACAAATCAGCATTCTCTGGGACATCCCTCGTGTCATGTCACATCTTTATTTCTTCAATTTTAAGTTTGTGTGAATGTTGTGGTGTGACAGCGTGTGCCTGTGAGTGAAAGTGGTGAAATAGACACGAGAATCTAAAGGCCCCTGCTCCTCAAATGATGATGATTATGTGGTGATCAAATGGCTTTGATTTACAGTTCACAACTCCAGCACCTCTTCTCACTGGCTCAGGCACAGCCATCATACTCTAGCCTAGCGTCCTGCGTTTTGGAAACAGCAGGATCAGATATCAGAACCATTGCACTGATGGACTCCACTGTGGACTTGCCTTCATTGCTATCACGGCCATAAGGGGGTGCTGCTGGACTTCTTTTGATATTGGTTGTGAAGCCATACACTGAACCTCGCTGCTGGCCACGCTTTAAGCAATGCTTCAATGCTAAACATGCAAGTTAATACCCCTGACCTCTCCTGTAGGCGTACACGGGCACAACAAGTGCCTCTTTATTATTTTGTAAATACCAAAAAAAAAAAAAAAAAAAAGAAGCAGCTAGATGGGGAATGCAGCATTAGTAGAAGGGGAGGCCTGCAGCTTCGTAGTGTTTGATTTGCAGCTTTACTATGGTTATCTTGCTTCTTTGTATATTTGAATGTGATCAGCAGTCAGGAATGTCACACCTGATGCCGGTATAAAAGATTTTTTCCTCCCCTTTTTTTTAAATATAGATATTTTTTTTGCTTGTTGCTGTTAGTTAAGGCTCAGAGGGCAATGAAAAAAAGCAATCTCTAAGGGGAGGACTTTGTCCTGGAAGGCATTTCCAGCCCCCTTTTGCAAGACTTTACAATGTAACGGGTGATACCTGCTACAGTATGGTAGCTTATAACATTTGCAACTATAATGTGCCAGTAAACATTTTTACTGAAGAAATCTGTGTGTGTTTTTCTTTCATGAACTTGGTCAGTGTAAGCTACATATACATGCACTCCATTTCCTGGATAAGGCTGTCAACTAAAGGGACTGTACGTTTAGATTAATGTTACACAATGAGTGTTATTTATTAGAATTTAAATATAGATGCATATTAGGCCAGAAATAAATTATACCCAGACCTAGTTGAAGCCATGAGATGCTTTGAAATACCATTTGTGCAATTATTTGAGAAAGGACATTTCCTACAAGCCAATTCTAGCAACTCGATTATTACATCATTTTGTAATTCGACGATTGCACTATGATAGCTTTGTTTGTATTATAAAACTAGTGAAGGAACATGGCCTCGCGTTGACCTCCGTGGGGTTGCATAAAATGCCCCAATTATGAGAGTATAATATAACCGTTAGCATTGTTCGATCTCACTAAAACGTAAGTCGCGCTGGACAAAACATTTCATTTAAGACTTAAAGTTCATCTTTTTCCTTGAACTACGCAGATGAATTTTATGAGCTTTTAAGGACCCATGAATGTCTCACGGTTTGACGTTTTCGCTACAATATGCATTTTTGCGCAATCTCCATTTGTTTATTTATCCATCTATCTGGCTATCCACCGGAGGTTCTAACCTGTCCATCACACCATTGACCCCGCCCCAATCAGTGGGCTCACCTGTCTTTATTAATGGCTGTTCTGGCTGCACGACTCTGCTCCAGGCCTCCGTCGACACCCGTGGATAAGTAGCTGCAGCGGCCGTGCATGAGACCTCTGTCTTCGGCTGTGACCATGGCCAGGACTGGGTTCTGCGACACCAAGCCTCTGCTGGACTTACACAAGAAGGTTTGCTCGGTGTGCTCCAGAGACCCAGTCTTAAACATATGTGATATACTTCTAAAATCAACTGTTAAAATGAAGCATGGAAATTTCTTCAGTTTCCATGCTTCATTTCTTTTCTGCCTTAAACCTTGGTGTGCTTGCTCAAATGCGGTGAGAATTTGGGCAAGCTGGTGGAGAAGTGAATGAGGAAAAGTAACCTTTACCTCATTAATCACATTCCTTTGTTATTGCACCCCGTTATCATCTCACAGCAACATAATTAGATGAGTCTGAAACTTTTTTTTTACTGCACTGCAGTCACCTTTCTCAAAGTCTACAAGTTTCTGTTATTAGACTGATTGTGTTCACCTGCCATGAGTCCATGTGGCTGTAACAGGACCTTGATGTGAGGCACGCTTTTTGAACAAATCATTGCAGAGATATGCTGTCAGCAGATTGTCTCACAAACTGTACTGAGGGGAGAAATGCATAGCCATTCAATTTTAATGTCAGAATCAGAAAGTGTCAGTCAGTTACCATCTGTGATCCCTCCAGGCGGATGAAAGGCGAGCCCCACTAAGAACCTGGGCTAATGCCTCTGGGCCTATAGATCGCTGGCTGCCTGTAGAAGCAGACGAGTCCAGGATGAACTTGCTTAAAATGGAACCAGAACGCAGATGGGTATGCTTTTTGTCTCCCAACACTAACATGACTTCATGTACTTAAAGTGACTTAATGTATTCTTTTGCCAGCTAAGTGTAGAATAGTTGCAGGAATTCTGTGTGGATGTAAAGTTCCTCTCCTTTGGAGAAAAAAAGTCTGGGTTAGAATTGGTGCTTTTATTTTTCCTTGCCATGATCATAAGAGTTGCAAATTGAGCATCATTTTGCAATGATCAAATGTGTTCTCTGCAGGAAAGGAGGCTGTCCTTGCAAACCAGTGATGGCATCATCATGGGGTTTCATGAGGACAGTAGGGCATGGTCACCTGGTAAATTAATTGGTATGTTTTGTTTTGAAAGATCAGAGCCATAAAACCACGTGGTGCCAACATATAGGATGAATGGTTAATAAAACTGAATTTTCAGTGCTCGTAAGAGGGAATATCGTTTTAAATCTGCTCAACGTTTATAAACTTGTGCTTCTCTTGCTGTCCTGTATAGCAGAAGGGTGTGTAGAAGATCCTGTGCTGCTTTATCCTTGTGGCCTGCAGGGTCTTCCTAGCCTACAAGTGCTGGTTCCTAGTTTGTTGCGCCATGAAATAGAGAAGGCATTAGAGAAATTGGATGTCATATGGGACCGGACATATGCCTGGGAGATGTTTCTAGACATGATGGTGAGACACAATTAAACCCCTTCATGTCTTATCTGAGTTAACCTTGTCTTTCAAGTGGGCTGTGTGCACAGGTCACTTGTAATGTGACTTCACACACTTATTATTGCACTCTCATCCTTTATTTTTTTTAATGTGCCTTCTGTCCTCTATTTTCATCCTTTAGCGAACCCAAATACAGAACTCTCTTCCCAGTGCTGACCTCCCCAGGTATTTTACTAATGCCACTCGAGGTATTCTGGTGGATTGGCTCATTCAGGTTCATGTAAGTCCCATTTAAAGTAGATTAATTTTTAGCTAATCAAAGACTGTATCCCTTTGTTGGGTTGTTTGTAAAAAGTAAAACGGGTACTGGGCACACAGGACACGCATGAAAACGCATCATCAAAGTAAGTGGATAATGTTGGGTTAATCTATATCTAAAAAAAAAAGCAGAAGTTGAAGAAAACTGTTTTTTGTTTTGTTTTTTGTTTTGTTTTTTTTGAGTCTGTGGGTCTTTGTGCTGATGCATCTTTAGCATTTCCCCGAGGGAAGCAGGCTTCATACAGCTTGCTCGCATTAGCTGATAAGCCTGTACTTCATGTTCAACTCCAAAAAAGCCAAGATGGAAATATGTGAAAAGCTAAATAGCAATGCTTTTAAAATGGTAGTGTACAAATTAATGGATGGCATCACTGTGGTTATGTATGTACATCTTCCATATAGAGCATAGGTGTGAAATTTGGCCCGCGAAGCCATACCAAATTATTAGATTAGATTCAGTTTTTCAACAAAACGTGTTTGAGTCCATAAGAAAAGATTCATTCTTATATCTGGAGGAATAAATATATTTCAATAAATATTAACGTTAGCCCGCGACTTTGTTCCAGTTTTGAATTTTGGCCCACTGTGTATTTGAGTTTGACACCCCTGATATAGAGTATGAAGGTCCTGTTTTGTTTTTTCCCAGGAAATTATGCACTTTCAAGATGAGACCCTTTATCTGGCTATACACCTCCTCAACCGCTCACTGCGACTAATCAAGGTGACCACAGCCAATCTGCAGCTCCTTGGCATGGTTTGTCTCTTCATTGCTGCCAAGAAAGAAGAGTGTCTTCTCCCTGAGGTATGCTGCCTCAGCACTCAATGTCTGAACAGATACAGCATCCTTGGATCTCTAAATAAGCCGTGAGCATGTTCAATACAGTGTAATTTGGCATGCCTTCATAAATATATTTTGTGTCCTCTTGTTTTTTGTGATTAATTGGTCAGCCTATTCATCTGGCCTGAAGCTCACATGGAATTTTTATTTTTTTTTTTTTTTTTTTTTTTTTTTTGTTAAGAGAAAGGTGAAAACAAACTACCTAAAGATGATACCCTACCCAAAAACATAGATGGCCTGAAAGCGGCTATCAAAGCAGCTTGGCTTCAGTAACATTTCAGGAGTGTCACAAGCTGATCACCCACATGCCATCTAGCACTGATGCATTAGTTTGTGCTAAATAATCCTTATCGAAGTGCTGAGTGTATAAACATACTCTTCAGAAGCTCAACTTTTTAATTCTTTTTTTGGTATTCATCTTAAGAAATATTATTTTGAGATACTGGAATTCTGAGTTTTCACGAGCTATATGCTATAACAATAAAAATGAAGTGTATGAAATATTTCACATTTTGTAATGAATATATGAAAGTTTTACCTTTTCAGTTGAATACAAAAAAACCCACCTTATGATCTTTTGAGATTCACTATTTTTAATCTTGCAAGTTAAGACGACAAACTTCGTTTCTAAAGCTGTTCTATATGTGGTGATTGCTCCAGGTGTCTGGACTCTGCTCCCTGATGGATCACACCTATACTAAGCATCAGTTTCTGCGAATGGAACGCAAAGTCCTCTCCGGCCTCAAGTTTGAGCTATCCTATTCTCAACCTCTTCATTTCCTGCTTATTTTTGCCTCTGTTGCTCACTGCAGTGCCTTGGTAGATGGACAACATTTTTGTCAAGATGTTTTGTGCACATTGATCAGAAAGATCCAGTGTCACCCCATCCTGTTATTTGTGGCACTAGGTGGTGTGGATGGCTCGTTATCTGCTGGAGCTGTCGCTCCTGGAGGGCCAGTGTGTGGTGTTTCTGCCTGCTCAGCTCGCTGGAGCCGCACTCTGTTTGGCCCGCCAAGTTGTGCAGGAGCCTACAACACCAGAGGGAGAGGCTGCCTGGTGTTTAGTCTCCAGCATTCATGTTGGCAGGTCAGCAACACATTTATTCATCACAAATTAATTAGTTACCGCATTTACATCTATACAAAGCTTTGTTACTTTCGTAGTGGTTAGTTTAATGTCTGTGCTGCCTTTTTTTTCTTTCTTTCTTTCTTTTCAGTGAAGCTACTCTTATGAAGATCATGCATATTCTAGCCAGTGCTGCTGCCAAGGCTCACACCTGTGCTACTTTTGTTAAATTTTCATCTCCAGAAACCATGCATGTCAGTAGACACCCAGGACTGAAAAATGCCTCTAGTCTACTGGGTGTATGCAGTTGACATACCTGATTTGAAACAACTTGATTACATTCTTGAGCTTCAAAGGTGCTAAACTTGTACAAACTAGTTTAAACTAGTTATACTACACTAGTATAACTCAAGAATGTCATTCCTTTGACAAAAAACTTCCAACCAAAGCAGTATCATCTTGACTATGGATCATGAAGTGTTGACATGTAATTGGGTAAAGAAACAAGTAAGATTTGTTGCCAGACATATGTACTGACCAACTTTGCAGCACACCTGTTTTATGAACTTATCTTGTAGCTGATTTAAGAAATATATATTTGAACTGTATTGATGTGTCCTTGTCTTGCCATTTTGTGGAGAGGATGTGGTCTGAATGCCAAGTTATTTGAGAAAGTTTTAATGTAAAAAAAAATAAAGTGTCTGGTGCTGAGTATTGACATCCGGCTTATTCATTTTTGTATAAATGTGGAATACATTTAAGTCCAGTGGCACCTGGAAAGTGTTTCTTTTCAATGGCACAGGAATGTTTAATTAAAAAAAAGTGTAAAAGTCTGAAGCCACCTCTAATTTCTTTATATTTTGCTAGAAAAAGTGGAAATGGGTGCAGAGACGTATTGTGCTAATGTACAGGAAACTGGAACTTGTCTGTCAATATTTGCTTTGACCACATTTATTCTTAAACACAACCTGAACACTCTTAATTTCTTTTTGAGTCTTCAGGAATGGTTTATTGACGGATATGCAGCGATCTTTGGATATTGGTTGCCTTTTTGTTCTGTTCTGTCAAGATGATCCCAAACTCTAGGAAGACCAAAAAAAACCAACACACACAATGGAACACTATCAATGCTTTCACTGCATTAGCAGAGTGTTTGGGATCATCTGACCTAGGTACTCTAGGTTCATTATTCCATAAATTAAACAGTTACTGTTGAATCATCCTGACTACATCTGTATATATATATATATATATAAGAGAACTCTTTATTGTCATTGCACAGTCATATATAGTACAGTAGTACAATGAAATTGGAAAACTGTCCTTTCGCAAATGTGTCTTTTGACCCTCTTGGTTTCCTGCACAAGCGCTGCCTTCCTGCGCACGTGTTTCCTATGATTGGCTCTTGGAGTTCTGTCACGGACCAATGGGAGCTTAGCTGGCTGAGAGAGCTCGTTTCGTGTGTGTGTGGTAGGTGGTACAAGAGGCAGCTGTGGGTTCAGTTAAGGTAAAACAGGACGAACACACGTTTAATTGTGTCGCCGCTGGGCTGTCCTCCCACAGTGTTGCTCATACTTACAGGATCGAGTGACAGCGTGCGGACACTGGTTATGTTTTGTTTTTACTTTTTCGGATCGTTTCTGGGATCGGCGACGTCAAGCTAGGAAAAATTTAGCCACTGTAATTTCAAAGCAAAAGCGTCGCAGTTTGTCCGGTTGGATAAAAGTACAGGTAAGTAGTGACGGAAGAACCTAAACTCAACAAACAACTGCACTGAGTAGTGTATAAAATATGTGATACTATTCACAACCGCGTCTTTTTACCTTTTTTTTTTTTTTTTTTAAGCTGTGCGTTTTATTTTGAAATTTATCGCATATGGCGTTCAACTTGAACAGTTTGATGGACGTTGCCTAATTTCAAACAGTTTTAGCCCTAGTTTTTTTTAAAACGGCAAATTTGACAAAGCACATATAATAAAATATACATACTGGATATACAACAGCTATAACATTTGAGCGTTTATGGACAGCATTAAAAAAAAGCAGAGAATCTAGAAAACAAGCCTTAGAATGGTATAATTGGCTGTTTTACGTACAGAGGTTTTACGTTTAGCTTATGTCAACAGATAATCTACACACAGCGTTTATAATGCCACCACCGTGGATACTAAATGTATTTTTTATGTTTTTGTTTGTGTGAGAGGAAGTGTATGTAAGAAGAGGGCCGGACTTAAAGTTGGGTATTACATAACACGGGGGGTGGGGGGAAGAGTGGTGTTGTTCAGCTGACAGCGGGCTGTGGTGCCTTCATGGAACCAGCCCGATAATATCATAAACGCTGTGATGATGTCATCAGTCAAGCCCACCCGATTGGTAGGATAATATCTTTAAATTCTTAAAGAGCAGCCATTAAAGTTAAAAGTCCTTCAACTGCACAACCATGCATGCTGCTGTAGTTAAATCGTTATCATCTCAACTCATCTTTGAGACAGAGAAATCACAGTAGAGAGCACAGAGGGATAATATCAGATTGTAGCTACAGTTTGTGGGCAACATGAGGAGTTCTGTGTATTACAGCCTAATTGTAAGTCATTTTAGTATCTTCATTAAAGCCGAGCTTTATCATGTCAGTTTATTTATATCGGTGCCTGCGTTGTACAGTATGAATTGATATGATTACTTGTTTCGTCCTTTACGTTTTGTTTTACAGAACATAATGCAGGGTGACATGCTTGGGGCAATTTAGAAATGGTGCTGGCACATAGTTTTTCCCAGCTGAGTGACTGTCTGCAGCACATGAAGCAGAGTACACATCACAGCTGAGCAGACAGTGGTGTGGGGTCAAGCAGGTAAGCTGCAAACGTGTGTGTGAAATGTGTTGTTGGAAAGGTAGAAAACCAGAAACCCATTTTTCTTTAACTTCCTAATATAATTATATGTATTTGTATGCTGATACATGGTACAGTTGAGTCCTAATTGAATAACAAGATCAGATATTTTGGTCATGCTGGTATGTAATTCTGATGTCTTTCCTATAATCTTGAACTATTGTTTACACATATACTGCCCTGTCAGTAAGTGTCTTGCAAACAAACTTATTTTTATTTATTTAGCAAAGATCCATCAACTAACATTTATGTCTGTTTGATGGTATTTCTCACAGGCCTTTGGCAGAAATTTTGGTTGTTTGCACCATGGAGTACTGTGGTGCAAACAACAGTACTTTTTTTGTAGACTAACTCCAAAGGCATTGGGCTTTATACAATTAGGTCAGCAATTTACTGGGTAAAGAATTTTTTGTAATTTTCCCTCTGTAGAAGTTTGTTATAAATCAAACTGTCAATATGTGGTTGGAGTAAGCTGAAGGCATGCAAAAATTAAATGCAATTTGCATTTACTATTTAGGAATTACAACTATTACAAGAGACTTACAAATAATTTGACAAACAATTTTAAATATAAGAATTGTTATTTGTGTTATTTATTTACCAAAGTCCTTCACACTAAATGACTACCTGAAGTCTAGAACCCGTGGACATCACCAAATGCTGTTTTTCCTTCATTGAGATGCTCTTCCAGGCCTTTACTGCGGCCATTTTCAGCCACTGCTTGTTTGGGGGCCTTTCTGTATTCAGTTTTGCATTAAATGATCGAACATTGCTTTGTTGAGCTGAGCTCAAGCGACAGACTTGGCTATTGAAGAAAATATTTCTTTGCCATTAGAAACTGTTGAGTTGCTTTTGCAGTAGGCTTTGGGTACGTATCCATTTGCATTGTGAGGTGCAGAATCTGGACAGACGTTTCCTCTTGCCTCTTCTATCAGCAAACATCTCATCAAGAAATCCTAGTGACCTAGTTCCACTGGAATAATACTCCCTCCACCATATTTGACAGATGATGTAGTATGCTTTGGTTCATGGACTGTTTTTGTCTTTGAGAATACTTTTCTCAACATTGTGGTGCAGACTAACTTTGGTATATTCTTGTAAAGTCTTATCTGGTTTTCCTGTTCTTGAGTGTAATCAGCTCTGTATTTCCATTCTTAAATGTGTCTTTTGATTGTTACCTTGACAATGATTGCCTCACCTGTTTCCTCTGTTCTTCACCTGGTTAGCTGTTGTCAAGTTCCTATCAACCAAGGAAATAATGTCATCATGGTCTTTAGTCATCTTCTTTTAGCCTTAGTCGTCTTCAATTCAATTCAATTCAATTTTATTTATATAGCGCCAAATCAGAACAAAAGTCGCTCAAGGCGCTTCATAGATACAGAGAAAAACCCAACAATCATATGACCCCCTATGAGCAAGCACTTTGGCGACAGTGGGAAGGAAAAACTCCCTTTTAACAGGAAGAAACCTCCAGCAGAACCAGGCTCAGGGAGGGGCGGCCATCTGCTGCGACCGGTTGGGGTGAAAGAAGGAAGACAGGATAAAGACATGCTGTGGAAGAGAGACAGAGGTTAATAACAGATATGATTCAATGCAGAGAGGTCTATTAACACATAGTGAGTGAGAAAGGTGACTGGAAAGGAAAAACTCAATGCATCATGGGAATCCCCGGCAGCATAACTAAGGGAGGATTCAGGGTCACCTGGTCCAGCACTAACTATAGTTAGTGCTGGACCAGAGCGAGAGCGAAGTGCTCTAATAGGGTGATATGGTACTACAAGGTCATTAAGATAAGATGGGGCCTGATTATTTAAGACCTTGTATGTGAGGAGCAGGATTTTGAATTCAATTCTGGATTTAACAGGAAGCCAATGAAGGGAAGCCAAAACAGGAGAAATCTGCTCTCTCTTTCTAGTCCCTGTCAGGACTCTTGCTGCAGCATTTTGGATTAACTGAAGACTTTTCAGCGAGTTTTTTTGGACATCCTGATAATAATGAATTACAGTAGTCCAGCCTGGAAGTAATAAATGCATGAACTAGTTTTTCAGCGTCACTCTGAGACAGGCTATTTCTAACTTTAGAAACTTAGTTACAGCGCTTTCAGAAAGACATCTGCTTTGATAAAGTCTACTCTCCACTGCTGTGTAATCAATTATTGTAAATGTAAATGTTATCAGGAAATGATCAGACAGGAGAGGGTTTTCAGGAAACACTGTTCCGTGCAAGAATCTACCAAATTGTTGGTAAACATTGTATGCTATCCTTCTAATAGTAGTTTTTTTTTTTTTTTTTTAATTTGATTTCATTTTTTCCAGCCTCACTTGCAACACTCTCTCTTTGGACCTTCATTCCAGTGAAATGACACCCTGTGAAAAACAGCTCTTGCAATTAACCATGGATCTGTTTATCTGTTTAATTTCTCAAGGAAATAAAACACAGGGCTGGGACGCACCTGGCATCAGGGATTTGTCCAATTGCTTCTGAGCCTCTGAATCTGAATTTGTGCAACATTTTTGTTAAAGTTGAGAGTATGTGCTTCAATCACACTTTGATTGTTTAAAATCCAGTTTTGTGATTTTTTTTTTTAATTGATTAATTAATTAATTAAAAAAACATATGGGCATGTACATGGCTTAATAGAGTCCTAAATGTATGTCAAGATCTGGTTTATGGTTAGGACTTAAAAAGTATCTGTCTAACTGTGTCTTAGTGAGCGATGTTAGGACCATCTGTTCAACACTGTGGTTAATGTTGCTGTCTAAGGAATTTTAACCATACATCAACTGAAACAGAGTATTCCATTTTACAAATTAAACTGAAACAGTTACCCTCCTATAGTATGAAGTATGAGGATATTGCTGTTTATTTGTGGATTATATATATGGTAAACCTGTTTAGAGTTACTATTTCCTACATCTTAGCACAGAGGAGCTATTTAAATTTCTCTGATTTTCTTGATAGGGTCCAGTATGCCAAAGGAACAGCCTCCATTGGATCAGCACAGCCCTTGTGCTGCACCCAGCAAGAAAGTTAAAGATAAGAGCAACAATACAGCTCTACTGGCTATACGTGACATTAAAGACAAAGATGATTCAAGCAGGAGGGGCTCCCACTGCAGCTCCGAGAAGGACTCTGGCTTCTCTGGTGAGTCCAAGTCGATATAGCAAACGTTTCATATTTTATTTCATAGCTATTCACCATGCTTTTTAGATTTATATACAAGCCAGTGCAAGCATTGATACCTTCACTTCAACTTTGCTGGAATAATATCTAAAGCATCTCCTTGAATTCAAAGTGAAAAGGTTATTACAAATATATAGTTTTAGCTTTTGGGGTTAGATTTTCATCTATGTGACATTCCTAAGGGACACGGTGAAAGTTGATTAGAAGAAAATCATAATGCAATGAGTATTGTTGGATGTTCTTGTGTGGCTTGAGTCATTTAAGAGCATCTAATGCACTTTTTTAAAATTTCAAATACAAATAAGAAAATAAATAAAACAGAAATACGAACACTGTGTTACTGATACCACAAAAGAAGTGTTGACTGTAGGAAAGCATGCATGTCGCTCCTGTCTTCCCTTTTGTGAGAATAAAGCAAATGTTTGCCTAGTTTGATTTGGTACTGCCTGATAAGGTAGTGAGGGGAAGAAAAAACATCTTTCTGCTGCTTTGTGTCACAAAAAGTTCAACTATCCTCTTGAATGTGGTGTTCAGCTGTTAGCATTTCTTCCTGTTATAACTTTTCTGCAGATGGTTCAGACTGGCAACTGGAGGACCAGAAGAGAAACAAAAGCCAGTTCAGAGCCAGTGAATATGCAGAAACGTCACAAAACCAAGAACGTATGCAAAGGAATCTTGGAAAGCATTCTGTGATGCCTGATGGTCATGACCAGCCACCTGTTTACATGATCAAGAACACGATGCTTAACCAGGTAAAGAAGGATACAACCAACACAGGATAGTCTTTCAGAAAGAAAAATAATGTTCACATCAGATGTACGGTGGAGCTCCTCACCAGTGTGTCATATTGACTTTTCTCTTCCTGTTTTGTTCCAGCAGTCAGATGTGACCCAGAAAAGAGGCCAGCTTCGCTGGAGAAACAGCGTCACTGACATCAACCATTCGGGTTCTCGTCAAATAATCCTTCTCCAGCAGCCAGGATTGTTGCCTGCTACCTTCCAGCTATCAAAGCCCTTGTCCCGAAAGTTTAATGTCTCAGAAAGGAAAATACCTGGTTCCTACTTACCCATACTGAACTCCTACCCACGCATAGCGCCACATCCCAGCAAGAAACCACCGGATAAATATTCAATCCACGAATCCCAGAGTCTCAGCAAGAGGGTGTGCTCAGAACAAAAGGGTGATGGCCTGTCTGTGACCCGAAATCTGCCAGAGCAGCACCTTCACAAACAACCTAAGTTGGCACTCTCAGCGACTGGCATGCCGTGTTCTTCTCCACCCCAAGATCAACTGTCTGCCTCAAGTCCCACCCCTACTTCCATGAGCCAGAGATCCCCATCTGTATCCAGTCAGGACACCAGCTACTCGTTATTCACAACCAGTTCGGCTGGACTTAACAGAGATGCCACCACCAGTATTCGCCACCGACGTTTTCTCAACACAGTAAAAATCCTCAGACAGTCTGGTCTGCTGGACATTACATTGCGCACAAAGGAGTTGATGCGTCAGAGCAACGCCACAGAGAGGGACATCTCCCAGCTGCGGCAGCACACAGAGCTGCTGTGCCAGGCTGCCAGAAACCCCAGCCTCAATCTAAATGGTATCACTGTTTGGGAGCACCTCCATCAAGCTATGGCTGAGTCAGGAAATTATCCCAACCTTAAAATCCTGCAGAATATCCAAATCTCAACTGTGCCAGGTTCTGCATGTCCATCAGAAAGGATTTCCAAAGGAGACACCAACAGGCCACAAGCTGCTGAGACCACACAAGCCCTGCCAATGTGCCTTCTCAGCACCATGCCAGAGCAACACTGTGGTGTACAACAACAGTCAAAACAAGACAGGAAGCTCAAGGCCAATGAGACATCCTTAGACAAAGCCAGCTTTACACCTCCTGACAGTTCTACTGGTTAGCCCAGTTGGCAGTGCCTTTTTGAAGGGTGAGTTTTAGTTGTGGACTTTTAGTTTTATGAATATTTTAAACCCAACGTTACAGGAGTCATGCAGAAAATCTCTGTAGGTCCATGGAAATCAAACACAGACGTAGCTTTAGTCCTTACTGTGCATGTCACAGTTTTCGGACTTAACTAATGGCTTAATGCACTTGAGTGCAATCAAAGACCAGATTCACCATCTGATGACAGATGATGTTACAATGTGTGCTTGAGATGCACTTAAAGAAGAGGAAAAAAACGTGTTTCCCTGGGAGAAGGGAAGGGGAGTGGCACTTCATGCAGTGGTGACATCTGCAGTATATATTATCAAGTTTGGTTGTTTTGCTGTTGTTTCAAACCAACCACATTCAGGGAAAGATGAATAGAAACAGTTCTTTTATACCTGTATCACCAACATCGGTGTGATTATTCTGTGCCTTTGATAGCACAGCTGAAGCTAAAGATTCAAAATATAAACTGTTCAACATTACACTGGACATGTGGATTTCTGTCCAGTCTCTTTTCCACAAAGCCTTAAAGCTTTTTTTCTTTTTTTTTAAACAGGGGCACATTTACATCACAGGGTATCATGCTGTTGTTGTTGGTTATAAGAACTTTCTTTTACACACACATCTCATGATAATGGAAGCAATTCTGCAACAAGCTCTATGTATCCAGTCATACCACATCCTCTCATGTAGCCGCTTTATTTTTTACTTTGGTCTTACTTGTTTTTCTTTTTTTTTTGATCAAGCCACTAATTGTTGCTTTTGTATGGTCATTTGTTTTTGCTCGTAGAAAACCACACTTTGGTTTATAAATGTAAAAATTTGAGTATAAACGCTGTTGTTTTTGTTTTGTTTTTTTAATGCATGGGGTATGTGCAAGATTATTCTCTCTTTCTGCATATGAACACATTTGTGAAACTTAAGGTGGTTTTTAATGCTAAGTTTTCATAATTAAGCTATTTAAATAAAACAATATGGGAAAATGGTCTTTATTTCAGTGTGGAGCTTTTCAAGGTGAGTCTCATATTATTGTTGTGTTTTTGTGCCACATGTTTACTTAACCTTGAGTTATTCTAGCTGCTGCTATGGAAACTGACAGGGTGCTTCATGTGGTAGAAGTGCAGCACTGTCTCTGGTTCCTGAAAGCCATGGTAATAGTTTCCTTTCCATTTGCTGGATTGTGTGGATTGTAACTCTTGTCTACACTGTGTTCTTTTCCTAATGAAATAACATGCTGACATATGTCTGTGAAGGTTCTCAGTCATCCAGGTCATTGTAGTCAAAGGAGCTTGGAAAGAAAAGTGTCTGGACTTCTTTAAGTTGCTTGAAGACGTTTCACCTCTCATCCGAGAAGCTTCTTCAGTTCTAAGGTCAAATGGTGGGGAGTCCCAGATATAAACCTAGTGGGAGTATCCCCCCACAGAGGGACAAAAGGACCCCCTGATGATCCTCTAATCGCCTGAGCCAAGGTGTGAAACTGGGTGTGGGTCCCAATCAGCCAGAGTTTCTGATATATGAAAAGTACACTATGTACAGAGGCCGTTGGAAAAAGTGAGCAATTTATACTATTGGTCCTTGATATTTAATCAAAGTATAGACCAGATGTGGCACCCCCTTTGGTTATTTTACTCCTCTAGGGTCTAAGCACTGTGCCAGAATGGGATTTTAGGCATATGCATGGCGCTTTCATAAAGCTTAAAATGGTCTCTATGTGGCCTGAATGTTTTAGTTACTTAATCATTTACAAATTATATGAAAACGATATTTACCATCTTATCATAACACATGAAGTCTGTCTGTGTGTGTGATGATTTTTTATTTATTTATTTTTTTGACTGCCAGCTCCTACACAGTCTGGAGTTCAGCGATCATACTTGGCACACAGGAATGGCTTAGACTTCTTAAGGTTCTTATCTATATTAAATGGGTGGTTGCTAGGCATCATACTAAAAATGGTTTTTATGGTAGTTTTATTGTAATGGAGAGAAAATATAGGCTGGATCCTATCGAAACCACCATTTGACGAGAGGCAGGCTACATCCTGAACAAGTCACTAGTCTGTTGCTGGGCTAACACAGAGAGACATGTAGGAGCTATTTAGAATCACCAGTTTACTTAACCCTACTAAAAGATAAAGTATAAGTAACCTAAATTGATTTGCATGTCCTCCATTTTGTGCGTGTGAGATGTGTGAGACATCTTCACGAGTTTGGGTCCTCTACCAGAGGCTTGGGAATTTGTTGTCCACAGAGACCTTTGATTTCGTGCCTGGAACGTGTTGGAGTCAGTCTTCCAGTTCTGGGGTTACAACTCCTAATGCTCTTCTTACCATTGCAACCACTTTGGAATTAAAAATAAATTCAAATTCAAATTTTATTTCTCACGTACACAGTCATACACAGTACGATATGTAGTGAAATGCTTGGACAACTGCTCGTGACCTAAAGAAAACAAAAAGGAAAAGGCTATGAATAAGATAGGAAATAAATATGAAAAATTAAAAAGGGTAAATTTAACTAGGAAGGAATAAAATATAAATTAAGGTTAAAAATGAAATAACTGTACAACACAAATTAGAATGAAGGGTAAATTTAACTGGGAGAATAAGATAAAATATATAAATTAAAGTTGAAAATAAAATAACTACAACAAAATACACAATATAGAACTATATAAGAATGTATGAAGAAATCTAAATATAAATAAATATATACACAATAACAGCAGCTGTACAAGTATTAACTGGAAATGAAGAATATAGTGACCAGTGTTGTGCAAAAACAATGTCCAGAATGTCCAGTGTGTGTAAGAACTGTATGTGTGGGTCAGTACTGTGTGGTGGTGTGATTGAGAGACCGTATCGCCTGCGGGAAGAAGCTCCTCCTCAGTCTCTCTGTGTTGGTCTTCAGGGAGCGGAATCGCTTTCCTGACCTCAACAGAGAGAACAGTCTGTTGTTGGGATGGCTGAGGTCCTTCACGATCTTCCTGGCCTTGGTCCAGCACCGCCTGCTGTAGATTGAGTGCAGGTCAGGGAGCTCGGAGCGGATGGTGCGCTCAGCTGACCGCACAACCCTCTGTAGAGCTCGTCTGTCCTGCATGGTGCTGTTCCCGAACCAGGTTAAGATGTTTCCCGTCAGGATGCTCTCTATGGTGCACGAGTAAAAGTTCCTGAGCACCATGGAGGGCAGTTGGAAGTCTCTCAAGCGTCTGAGGTGGTAGAGACGCTGACGGGCCTTTTTCACCACGGTGTTGATGTGACAGGACCATGACAGGTCCTGCGTGATGTGAACTCCGAGGTATTTGAAGCTGTCCACTCTCTCCACTGGGCACTCGTTGATGACGGGGGTCTGGTAGTTCCTCTCCTGCTTAGTGCTGAAGTCCACTATCAGCTCCTTTGTCTTACTGACGTTTAGAAGGAGGTTGTTCCTCTGGCACCAGTTCTCCAGATTCCTAATCTCCTTCAGGTAGGCCGTCTCGTTGTTATCAGAGATCAGGCCCACCACGACGGTGTCGTCAGCAAACTTGATGATGGTGGTGGAGCTGGTAGTGGCCACACAGTCATATGTGTACAAAGAGTACAGCAGGGGGCTCAGAACACACCCCTGGGGGGCTCCAGTGCTGAGAGTGGTGGAGGCTGAGACATGTCCGCCCATCCTTACTGCCTGTGGTCTGCCAGTTAGGAAGTTGGAGATCCACTGACACATAGATGAGCTGAGTCCCAGATGCTCCAGCTTGGTGGTGAGTGTGGAGGGAATTATGGTGTTAAATGCAGAGCTGTAGTCTATGAAGAGCATTTTAACATAATTCCCCCTTCTAGTGTCCGAGTGAGTGATGTGTGGAGGAGATGAGAGATGGCATCGTCTGTGGAACGATTTGGACGGTATGCGAAGTGTAGTGGATCCAGTGTGTCTGGTAGTGAAGAAATGATGAAGTCTCTGACCAGGCGTTCAAAGCACTTCATCACTACTGAGGTGAGGGCTACAGGGCGATAGTCATTGAGAGAAGCAGGGTGGGGTTTCTTCGGGACAGGAACAATGATGGACTCTTTGAAGCATGTGGGGATCACCGACTGAGATAAAGAGATGTTGAATAGCAGCTCGATAGTGTAGTGGCAACACCACAGTCTTTCGAACAGTTGGTCAGGGGTTTTGGCCAGAGCATGGATCCAGTAAGGGTTCCCAGGTTGTGCCCCCCATGCTGCCCAAACCTATGAGTGAGGATCATGAGTGTGATATTTACAGACATCAGCTGGCTTAACAAGGTCCATGTCAATATCTCTCATCGAAGATAAATTGGATACTGGAACAAGGCATACATGAAAAAGGACTGATATATAAAAATGAAAACTTAAATTTCTTTATAGGGTCCACATCTGTGGGCCTTTATGTTTTGTTGATTTCTTGCTCTAAGTGCTTCAGACAAAACTAAAGTTGTAACTCAATCAGCTCTTTGTATTTTTTACACTTTTCTTGGTGGATACCATTAAATCAATCTCATTTGCAATTTAAATTTTAACATTTTCTTTTATACAATCAGTTGTATAAAAGGTAAACAGGGAAAGCCACATCACATTCAGCTCCAAATTGAAGCAAAAACCAAAGGACCAGATGACCTTTTTCTCTCAGTTGAGTTTGAACTACAGCAGAACTTCTTCTCTGATGCTCTGCTCCCCAGTTTCTTTCCTTTGGTTCGCTGAGTTTTCAAGATTTGGCTGGCAAAGATGATGGAAACACTACAAAATGTAGGAAGTATACATAAACAGGTTTGTTTGTGACAGTATCATACTTAAAGTTTAATAACAATTCTGAAAGGCTACAACATAACAAGCTGCGATGTGAGTCATTAAAATCTTGTCATAGGCAGCTACATTTAGTTAGCCGGATGGCTGCATATTGTGATTAAAAATTACAGTGTACGCACGTAAGCTATACATTTTTGTTTAACAATATACAGTGGGGTACATAATTATTTGAATTTTAAAAATTTGCTCACAAAGAAATAAACAGTAAGGTAGGTTACAGGATGACTTCATAGTATTGAGGGGACAATGGCTGGAGCCATGTATCATAAAATCATGGACGGCAACCTCCTTCGTTCAGCCAGAACACTGAAGATGGGTCCTTTTAACATGACAGTCACTCAAAACATACTTCCAAGGTAACAAAGCAGCACCTAAATAAGCACATTTTAAATCTAAACGAATTTGGGAGTTTCTGTAAAGAAGAGTGGATCAAAATCCTTCCTGGCAAGTGTGCAAATCTGGTGACTACCAACAAGAAATGTTCAATCACCTTGCTTGCCACGAACAATATACTCCCATTTTTGCTTTGGGATCAAAGACTTATTTAAAACAGTGACATACAAATCATTTATAACTTTCACATAATGTGTTATTTTATTAATTTTGGGGTTGATATTCTGTGTCTTTATTAAAATGAAACAACCATAAAAAAATAAAGCCTGTTCATTTCTTTCTAAGTGAACAAACTTTCAAATTCAGAAGGGGATAAAATAATTATTTCCCACGCTGTATTTAATCTTAGACCACAATCATCCCACCTGACTTAGGATCCCAGTCCCAGTGCCCAGCTTATACAGGGCCCATCCTGGAACAAGCTGGATGGAGGAGAGGGCCAGTATCCACCCCAGCACATATGCCCAGGATGGATAGATGTACCACCGATTAAAGGTCAGAGGCTGGTACTCAATTAAAGAACATATAAAAGAGCCCTGAGAAATCAAAAGGAGATGGTTTAGCTGGTGGAGAATTGAGTGCTGACATCCTAACACTTACAGCTCAACTCACTAGTGAGACCAGTGGTGTGAGGTAGAGCCAGTTTAAAGAAGTAGTTGGCTCGTGTTCCTGTCATGTCCTTTATTATGTCATACAGCCGATCTACTCCTTAATAGGAAAACAAACAAGATAAACAACATATATTGATCACACTTGGTGTTAAACAGCACTATAATGTCTGTAGAGTCCAAAAGATAAATCTGAGAAAATTTCCCTGATCATGTCATCACCATGACATCACTAGGGAACGATATGGAAGAGCACACCTACCAAATATCCAACCCAGTGCCAGAGTTCAAAACACACATAGGAAGAGGATGCAAGCTCCATTACAAGCATAGTAGTCCAACAACTGGAACACAAACATTCCTCCCTAGACACAATGACACAGATATTTCATATGTGTTTAGTTTTAAATCTAAAATCAGAAACTTAGGATATATAATTTTTAAATATTTTCTTTCAGACCCCCACACACATTTCCAAAACATTTTCTGCCAGTGATACATTACATACAGACCTCAGTAACCATGACAAGCTGAGAGAAGAAGCATATCAGGCAGTAGAGAAGGAGAAAAATCTCCCTTCGGCCGGCTCTGTGCAACACTTTGGGAAACATATCGACAAAGGACGTCATCACTACTTCCATGGCAACAAACTGTGCAGAAAATGGACAAAACACTTAGTAAATAGCAACGCCTAAATGCAAAGTTTCAAAGTTGTGTGTGTCTTACTTGTGAATCAAGACGCAAGAGAATGAGCATAACAAAGAAACAGATGGACCACAGTTGAGGCAGGGGCATCATGGCTACAGCCTGAGGGTATCCTGGTATGAACGCCAGGCCTGGACCTGAAACACAACAGCATGATGCCAGAAAACTGAGCTCCTTCTATGTAAAACATGCCAGCCAGTGTTGAATGTTTGTGTTTTAGTTTGGACAGTTTGTGGTGTGTAATGGCATAAATATGACAGCAGGAATGCAGTAAATTGAACAATCACCTGTGCCTGTTCATATTAAGAGGGAAAAAAGCAATATTTGTTAATATAAGCAGGCACAGGTGGCTGTGCCTGCTTATATTAACAAATATTGCTTTGCTACTCATGTTTGACTGTCCACAAGATTGTGCAAGAGGCTGAGATTTGATTTGTATGGAATTTTGTTTTCACCATTGGGGGGGAAGAAAACAAGGACACTGTTAACCAGTTCCTAAAATCATCTTTAAAAAAGAAAAAGAAAAAAGTAAACATGTCATGTTCATTGTTTCTGCTCTTAAAGTCCTTCAATGACAGTGAAACAAAATATATTTATTTAAACATGAAAGGGACACAGATTTATATGCGATGTGTGTTTTGGCTAAACAAGAGTTACGTTTTTCCAAGTGTTGATGAGCTCTGATGAGAGCCTATTGTTTTATTCCACTCCTCTTGTTTAAGCTCTAGGCAGTTCTTCTCCCTCAGCACCTGCTCCCATATTTTCAGTCTCTTGCTTTCTACAGCCGAGCACAGCAGACGGGCTAAAACTTTTTTTATTGGTAAGCTGGAGAAAATAACCTCTAACGAGTGAAATACCATTTAAATTGATATTGTTCACCAAGTATGGTTTTGCATTGGTTGTTGTAGAGTACGGAGTGAAAACGGGGAGTTTACTGAGCCATGGCGTCACGTAAACACTGAGCATGCCACTCGACAGCGGTAAGCTAAATGTGGCTAATTAGACACATGAGTGGTTAAATTGAATTGATATACCTTTATTAGTCCCACAAGGGGAAATATCATAAGGCTGTCGACCTATTGCACGCAATGGCGGCGCCATCTTACCCTCCGACCATACATACATTACACAAACCATCACATGGGGAAGACAGGTCAGAGAGGTATAACAATGGAAAATGCACCACATGAGGAAAGATAAGGAGAAAAATAACTCCCCCCAGACTGAGCTCCAACAGGGAGATCAGTTTGAGAACAGAAAAAAAAACCCCAAAAAAAACACCTCTTCACATAGCACATGAAAAAACTCTTAATACACCAAAGAAACACATGACAAGCAACAGGGGTGGGTAAAGGGTGCAGCATCAGAAGGGAATAAGCGTCGAAGGCGTTTGGAAAGGGGGGGGGATGAGTGTGTGCGTGTCCAGAGTTCAGCTGAGACAGTGTCCTTCGCCCTGCTAGGCTAAGTAAACAGTCTTCCAGCCAACCCAGGTGGCCTTGCATGGAATGGAAGGAACAGACTAAACACAGTCGTTATCAGGGTGTTGTTGTTCAGCTCCAGCCTTGAGACCGCAGCTGGCGCCAAAGGGGCTATCCGCATGAAGTGATGGTGCTTTTTACTTTAGTGCGAACAGCTCATATGAATTTCAAAGCAGTTCTACAGTCCAACACTGCTCTTCCAATCTCCCGCTGGAGAGCCGCAAGCTTCGCCATACTTGCGTTCTGTGATGTTGTCATTTCTTGTGCGCAAGGAGCCGATTCTGAGAACTCACTGCAGTGTGCCTCCCCGAGATGTCATCCAATTTGCGCCCAATTTGCGGGGCAATATGACCAAAAATGGTCATATTGCCCCGCTCTACTCCTGGCACATCATTTTCAAACCCCCGTGGTCTTTCGCTACTCTGGTTTAACGTGACATACAAGTCACTTACATAACTTAAAAATGTTACCGTTTGGCTTTTTTCAGTGTTTTATGTGTTCGTGAGTAAATCGGTTTGGCTGTGATTAAAGTTCAAGTTTTCACACAGCTGAATAAACGTCAAACAGAAAACTGATTAAACAGAACTGTGAGATGGTCGAGAATTTACTCCAATGTCCTGTTATATATTAGCGAGCGAAGACCAGACGAGTTTGCTAAACTCCATCGAGACAGTTGGTGATGCAAATCTGAAGGCTAGACCGTCCCATTTCACAGCCTCGCACTTCCGGCCTTCTCAGTCTTCAAAGGACCCGGCCCACATAGGCCAAAAAGCCTGGGTCCTCGGAAGAATGCGGCCTATGAATTAGGACATAGCTTCTGAAATGCACTATAGTTATGCAAATTAGATCGCTAACCAAGTCATTACCCTGTGAAAAGCTGTAGATGGTTAGAGCAGCTGAAAATAGTTTTATGGAAAATAATCGTAAGGAGACTTTATGCTGCTTCCTTATGTGATGTCGCGATGAGGAATAACCGGGGATGGCAACTAAGATATTGACAACGCCACCTGGGGGAGGGCGTTACACCCCAGGAAAGATTTCTCTAGCCAATGTACGTATTGCACTGGCTACCAAAGCCCACAGACTTGTTATTAACGGCAGAGGTGAGACAAAGGAAGTTTACAAATCAAAATTTATTAAGAGGAACTACTAAAAACATTACTATAAAATCAGGAAGACACCTAGGGTAGCAGGGTTGAGACGGCAAAATAGTTCATTAAAACACTTTATTAACAAACGATGATTAAAATGACCAGACTCCCTACCACGATGCTACCCTAAAACAATCACAGCATGATAAAAGAATAACTAAACAAAATAGTGGAGACCGGCCACTGAATGAAGCTGGGACTTGCATATATACATCCTAAGGTCATAAGAGTGGTTGTATCTTCTCTTTCTGATATATGGTATGGCAAGTACATCTGTATCTGTTCAGTTACAAAGGTGAAAGGCATAGAGGATGCATTTGTAGGGGATATTGTAAATGAGGCAGAATATTCATTTTAATTAGGCTCACATGCCCCAAAACAGAAAGTGGAAATTTTTGCCATCTATCCAAATCTTTTGAAAATTTTTATTAGAACTGGGGAAATGTTCAGTTTCCATAGTTAACCTGGTCACCCAGCGGCAAAACCTCTGCCCACATTGCAAACTTGGTATGGCCCAGATCTGGCCCACACAGTGTGCTTACACATGGCCCTTATACCGCAAAGAATGACAGCTCTTTGGTGGCCCAAATCTGGTTCGCCCACACATGGACCAGCACAAGGCCAGTTGCAGACACACTGCTGACCCAGAACAGTTTCAGCTCTGGCCCCAGATGTCAGCCTAATGTGTACCTGAATCAAGCCATGTAATAACAACATGTGCTGGAACATAATAGTGCAAAAGTAACATGACAAAACTCTGTTCAGACAGTGATTTGAATGATTCTTATATAGCACTTTTCTACTCTCCCGATTACTCAAAGTGCTCTACACAACATGCCACATTCACCCAATCACACACTTTGTCTAAACTGAGTGCTTCCTAACTACATTCATACACATTTACACTCTTACAGACTGGAGGAACCGGGAATCAAACCACTAGCCTTCTGATCAGTATGTGACCTGCTCTATCTCCTGAGCTACAGCCACCCAGTGATCAAAAGAGTAGGTGACTAGGATTTGGATAAAGTGTACACTCACAAACCTGTCAAACCAGCATTTGAAATGTTGGCTACCACAGCAGTATAATATTGCAACATGGCATTTGGGTCTTCTAACTAAAATAGGAACATAAATGGTGCCATCATTGCCAGATCTAGCCCACACCTTGTTGACATACACACTGCCATGACACCAGTCAGTCAGAAGTGCTAGCTTGATGCCAGATCTGGGCCATACCTCTTTTCTATGACCCTAGGCCACATAACCCCAAACTACAATTGCGCCAGATATGGCATGCCATCACATAGACAGTCCCGTCCATGCCAGGCCTGGGCCTGGCCCATATCTGGATGACATACACCTTATCATGCCAGAAGTTAGCCAGCAGTGCTGGCTAGACACCAGATCCGGGCTAGACCTGTCGGCTATGTGGGTGATTTCCCAAAATTAATTCTGTAACCAGAGAATGAGCAAAACTCACATATAATAGACACAATGGCTGACATTCCCATATGGAAAAGAAATAGTAAAAACTTATATGTGATTACTCATGAAAGTGGCCACTTTCATGAGTAAATCATATAAGGCTTACATGATTTACTCATGAAAGTGGCCACTTTCTCATTACTTTCATACATTGTTTTAGTAAGTATCCAAAACATACAAGTTTCATTATATAATTTTTCAAGGGATCTTATATCTGTTTTCACACTTATACAGTGGGGCAAAAAAGTATTTAGTCAGCCACCGATTGTGCAAGTTCCCCCACCTAAAATGATGACAGAGGTCAGTAATTTGCACCAGAGGTACACTTCAACTGTGAGAGACAGAATGTGAAAAAAAAATCCATGAATCCACATGGTAGGATTTGTAAAGAATTTATTCGTAAATCAGGGTGGAAAATAAGTATTTGGTCAATAACAAAAATACAACTCAATACTTTGTAACATAACCTTTGTTGGCAATAACAGAGGTCAAACGTTTACTATAGGTCTTTACCAGGTTTGCACACACAGTAGCTGGTATTTTGGCCCATTCCTCCATGCAGATCTTCTCGAGAGCAGTGATGTTTTGGGGCTGTCGCCGAGCAACACGGACTTTCAACTCCCGCCACAGATTTTCTATGGGGTTGAGGTCTGGAGACTGGCTAGGCCACTCCAGGACTTTCAAATGCTTCTTACGGAGCCACTCCTTTGTTGCCCGGGCGGTGTGTTTTGGATCATTGTCATGTTGGAAGACCCAGCCTCGTTTCATCTTCAAAGTTCTCACTGATGGAAGGAGGTTTTGGCTCAAAATCTCACGATACATGGCCCCATTCATTCTGTCCTTAACACGGATCAGTCGTCCTGTCCCCTTGGCAGAAAAACAGCCCCATAGCATGATGTTTCCACCCCCATGCTTCACAGTAGGTATGGTGTTCTTGGGATGCAACTCAGTATTCTTCTTCCTCCAAACACGACGAGTTGAGTTTATACCAAAAAGTTCTACTTTGGTTTCATCTGACCACATGACATTCTCCCAATCCTCTGCTGTATCATCCATGTGCTCTCTGGCAAACTTCAGACGGGCCTGGACATGCACTGGCTTCAGCAGCGGAACACGTCTGGCACTGCGGGATTTGATTCCCTGCCGTTGTAGTGTGTTACTGATGGTGACCTTTGTTACTTTGGTCCCAGCTCTCTGCAGGTCATTCACCAGGTCCCCCCGTGTGGTTCTGGGATCTTTGCTCACCGTTCTCATGATCATTTTGACCCCACGGGATGAGATCTTGCGTGGAGCCCCAGATCGAGGGAGATTATCAGTGGTCTTGTATGTCTTCCATTTTCTGATGATTGCTCCCACAGTTGATTTTTTCACACCAAGCTGCTTGCCTATTGTAGATTCACTCTTCCCAGTCTGGTGCAGGTCTACAATACTTTTCCTGGTGTCCTTCGAAAGCTCTTTGGTCTTGGCCATGGCGGAGTTTGGAGTCTGACTGTTTGAGGCTGTGGACAGGTGTCTTTTATACAGATGATGAGTTCAAACAGGTGCCATTCATACAGGTAACGAGTGGGGGACAGAAAAGCTTCTTACAGAAGACGTTACAGGTCTGTGAGAGCCAGAGATTTTCCTTGTTTGAGGTGACCAAATACTTATTTTCCACCCTAATTTACGAATAAATTCTTTACAAATCCTACCATGTGGATTCATGGATTTTTTTTTCACATTCTGTCTCTCACAGTTGAAGTGTACCTCTGGTGCAAATTACTGACCTCTGTCATCATTTTAAGTGGGGGAACTTGCACAATCGGTGGCTGACTAAATACTTTTTTGCCCCACTGTATTTTTCATACAATTTCACAAAGACAGATACAAATTTATAAGATTTATATATATCTTTTCCATATGGGTTGATAGTTCTGGTTTTGATAAAGAACAGCAGAATATCGTCAGCGTACAATGCTATCTTATGATTTGTTCCACCCACTGTTATACCATGCACATCTTGGTGCTGGCGAATAGCCTCAGCTAGAGGTTCAAGTGCTAATGCAAAGAGGAGAGGGGACAGGGGACAGCCTTGCCTCGTACCTCTTTGCAATGGAAACGCTGATGATTGTACACCATTAGTTATGACACAAGCTTCTGGAAGTTTGTAGATAGTTTTAATCCATGCAATAAAACCCTCGCCTAAGCCAAATCTCTCTTAAATAGATATGTCCACTCGATTCTGTCAAACCTTTTCGGCATCTAAAGATATAATGACTTTATGAATTTGTCTGATTCGAGTATTGTATAATATTTAATAGTCGTCTAATATTTGTAGATGAGAAACGATTTTGGATAAAGCCTGTTTGATCAGGGTTTATAAGCAGTGGGAGAATGCCCTCAAGCCTCCTTACTGATAGCTTGGAGAGTAATTTAGCATCGACATTGATGAGGCTGATCGGTCTGTATGATTCACACCTATCTGGTGATTTATTTTTCTTTAAAATTAACAAAATATTAGCCTGTCTAAGTGTTGAGGGAAGTTCAATTTTAAAAGAATCTAAAAACATATCGTCAATGGTCCGGTAAGAAGGTGACTTATTTAAAAAAAAAATCCCTGTCCTGTCCCGTTTGTAGCAACTGAAAATAAAATAAATTCATAATTATAATAAAGGTCAATCAAATGGACCAATATGGCAAGGCCATGATGATCCACTTGGTAAAATAAATCCGCTTGGCATCTTTCTTGGCCTTAAGACAACAATTCTGATGGCTAAAGATCCAAACGGGACACAAAAAAAAAAAAAAAAAAAAAAACAAAGTCAGAACCATTGGGTCCTAATGCTTTTCCCCCTTTAAGACAGCGGTCCCCAGCGGTTTGGTACCGGGCCACGAGAGTTGAGGCTCGGGTGTGAAATTTATGGTTTTCAGGGTTTTTAAAATGGTCCGTAGCGCAAAAAAGGTTGGGCACCACTGCTTTAAGAAGATTGATAACAATTCGAACTTCCTCTTCTGTCATTGGGATATTTCAAATTTCCCTCTGATAACGATACAAAAGGTACCGTTATATAAAAATTCCCCCATCTTCCGTTCTGTGTTACTACACTCTGACAAGTTCATATAGAACTGCTTCATAATTTGTTTGATATCTGTTCTTTTTTTAATGCTTAACCTGTTTACTATCAAACAGTGATGGTATAAACTGAATAATAAACTGGACTGGAGCCACAACACTGATGCTCTTTACAGGAAGGGTCAGAGCAGACTCTACCTGCTGAGGCGGCTGAGGTCATTTGGAGTACAGGGAGCGCTTTTAAAGACCTTCTATGACTCTGTGGTGGCATCTGTCATTTTTTACAGTGTGGTATGTTGGAGCAGCAGTTTATCGGCAGCTGAGAGGAAGAGGTTGGATAAACTCATCAGGAAGGCCAGCTCTGTTCTGGGATGCACCCTGGACCCAGTGCAGGTGGTGGAGACAGAAGGACTCTGGCCAAAATAACATCTCTGATGGACAGAGTCTCCCACCCCATGCATGTAAATGTTGCTGAACTGCAGAGCTCCTTCAGTGACAGACTGCTGCATCCTAGATGCATGAAGGAGCGTTTCCGCAGGTCCTTCCTCCCTGCAGCTGTCAGACTGTACAATCAGAACTGCTCCCAACAAACATAGATGTTTACATCTGCGCTGTAACTGCAATAAGTTAATTAACCGATTCGCACTACAACCTGGTTTGCCTCTTATCTGTAGTTATTTTTATTTAATTTAATAACTGTACAGTACTGTTTGTATATGTCTTTTTGGCTGCTGTTACAACCAAATTTCCCCTTGTGGGACAATTAAAGGATTATTCTATTCTATTCTATTCTATTCTATTCTATTCTATTCTATTCTATTCTATTCTATTCTATTCTATGTTTGCCTCTGTTCTGCCTTTTTTTTCCAGTTTTCAAAGAGGTCAGGTTTGTACCCAGATTCATATAGCCTATGCTTAGCAAAGGAAAAATGCTGACTCTGCTTTTTTAGTCAGGAATTGGTTTAAAGCTGAGCCGGCTGCTTCTAAGTCCTTCAATATAGTTTTGGACCTAGTGATTTTAAACTGTAGTTCCAGTTTTTGTATTGTGTTCTCTAAATCGAGTTGTACTTTCATTGATGTCTTTTTCTGTGCTGTGATATATGAAATAATACTACCCCTAAAATAGGCTTTGACAGTTTCCCACAGTAACAATGGGCTAATATCTTCTGTTTTGTTAGTGGCCATAAAAACATTCCACTGTTTAGATGGGTTTCTGATTTAGAGAAATCGAGTGCGGGAGAGAGTATGACCGTGCAGCGTTTAACATGTGGAAGTACTGACCTTACTTTGAGTTTGATTCCATAAAAAATACGTTTTTGCCCCACTGTATGCTTTTCATACAAGTTTCACACAAGACAGATACAAACTTTATAAGATTTATATATATCTTTTCCATATGGGTTGATAGTTCTGGTTTTGATAAAAAACAACAAAATATTATCAGCATACAATGCTATTTTATGATTTGTTCCACCCACTGTTATACAATGCAAATCCAGGTGCTGTCAAATGGCCTCAGGTAGAAGTTCAAGTGCTAATGCAGAGGAGGAGAGGGAGGAAAGGACAGCCTTGCCTTGTACCTCTTTGCAGTGGGAAAGCTGATGATTGTACATCATTTGTTATAACACAGGCTTCTGGAAGTTTGTAGATAGTTTTAATCCATGCAATAAAATCCTCTCTTAAGCCAAATCTTCTTAAATAAGTATGTCCACTCTATTCTGTCAAACACCTTTTCTGCATCTAAATATATAATGTAAACTTTAGAATTTCTCTGATTTGAATATTGTATAATATTTAATAATCGTCAAATATTTGTAAATGAGAAACGATTTTGGATAAAGTCTGTTTGATCAGGGTCTATAAGCAATGGGAGAGTGCCCTCCAGTCTCATCGTTAATAGCTTAAAAAGTAATTTAGAATCGACATTGATGAGGCTGATCGGCCTGTAAGATCCACATCTATCTGGTGATTTATTTTTCTTTAAAATTAACAAAATATTAACCTGTCTAAGTGTTGGGGGAAGATATCAATTTTTGAAAGAATCTAAAAACATATCGGTCAATGGTCCGGTAAGAAGGTGACTTATTTAAAAAAAAAATCCCTGTCCTGTCCCGTTTGTAGCAACTGAAAATAAAATAAATTCAT
>NW_024583202.1:85829-87240 GCF_018398535.1 Haplochromis burtoni | reverse complement strand
AAAAAAAAAAAAAAAAAAAATAGATTGGTTTCTGATAGTAAAGCAAGTTAGGTTTTTTCCTCTTTCTGGATTGAAAGAGGGTTTTTAGTTTGTTTGTTTTTTTTGCCTTTTTACAACATTATTCAGTCCTTTAACCAGGGGCGATTTTAGCCCATTTTGGAATCAAATGAATCAATCAAAGCACCCCCCAAAGATCTCTTACTTTTTTTTGAGAATATTTGTTGTTTGTGTGACACACTACTAAAAATATAAAAAGCATTCAGTACTTGTTTGGGACTTAACATTTTAACAACAAAAGTATAGATACCCCTCCCCCCCAAAATGGTTTGTTCCAGCTCGCCTCTCCCCTGCTCTGGCTCTAGCGCCGTTGCTGCCAGAACAATGGTGGCTGACATGCAGCGGAGAGGATGTGTAAGTGCCTGGCTTAAAACAGGACATATTAGCTGCATTTAACCTTCAGTTACTCTTTATATAGTTAGGTAAGAGTCAGACCATGTTTCTTTTTAACTGAAAAACATTACACCCAGGTAACCGGCTGTGTTGAAAACGTGTTTCTCGACTATGTTTGCTACCCTACAATCCGTCCTGCTCTGTAGTAAAATCAGTGATATTTGACCGTCCTGTTGCTCCCATTGAAATTTATACAGCCTATTTAAAATCTAAAACTTAACATTGTCCGTAGCCTACTGTTGTTACCACTGTCCTGTTTGAAATGTAATGAGAGAAACTGGTTATTTTGTCATATGTGCATGTGCCGATATTGAACCCAAGGTACTAACTAGCTAACTGACTGGATGCCCATTAACCTTATAACTTCTGTTGTGTGTGTGTGTACAGAGAGACACACACACAACTCATAATGGATATGAGGAAGTTTTTTCAAAAACAAGAGCCACATTCAGGTAAAAGTGTAAAATCAAATGATCCGTCAATAAAGAACAATGTTGGATCAGTGTTTCAATATTTATATCTTTTATTAGATGTACATGTGGTTTGGTTATTTGCCTTTTGGTTGAAAGTACACTGAGAGAGGACTTTTTTTTATTAGTGTTCTTAATAGTATTTTTTTAATCTAATTGAATACAATCTATTTGTGTATTATTGTCAGTCCAAAGATGGAGAGAGGAAAGAGACAGGGAATACTAACAGGCAAAACAGAAACTGGCAAAGAAAAAACAACAACTAATTTTACTCATACAATCTGGAAGTTGTGTCCTCCCTATATTAAAGCTGCTATACAGTGTCAGGGGTTGCTGAGTGGATGTGGAGAAAAGGACTCAAACGCAGGACTCACGGTGAAGATGCAGGGTGTTTATTGTGAGGGACGAATGACGAAAACAGGAGATGGCTGACTGATCTGAACTTGGGAGGCAAACATGGGGCATAGACAGCAGTGACAACATTAAGGACG
>NW_024583202.1:83133-84318 GCF_018398535.1 Haplochromis burtoni | reverse complement strand
AAAAAAAAGAAAAGAAAAAGAAGACAATGAATCACTATGATGCAGCTCAAATGGGTACAGAAGTAGAAAAAAAGAGAATTTTTTTTTAATGGAAAACAGAGAAAGTGACATCACGTTCAACTCCAAATCGTAGGTGTTACAAAGGGATCAGATGACCTTTTGTATCAGTTGAGTGTGAACTACTGCAGAAGTTCTCTGATGGTCTCTAGCTGAGTTTCCCTCTTTTGGTTCTCTAAATTTTCAAGATTAGGCTGGCACAGATGATGGAAACGCTACAAAATGGAGAAAAATGGAGAAAAACTTAATTTAAAAGTTTTATAATAATTCTAAAAAGGCTATTATTACCATGATTTCTATTACGTTAAAAATCACCCAGTAAACATGAAAGTCTTACATTTTTGTTTAACTATATATTTAAAATAATAACACAGTCATCCCACCTGACTTAGAGTCCCAGTCTCAGTGCCCAGCTTATACAGGGCCCATCCTGGAACAAGCAGGATGGAGGAGAGGGCCAGTATCCACCCCAGCACATATGCCCAGGATGGATAGATGTACCACCGATTAAAGGTCAGAGGCTGATACTCAATTAAAGAACATATAAAAGAGCCCTGAGAAATCAAAAGGAGATGGTTTAATTGGTGGAGAATTGAGTGTTGGTATCCTAATACTTAAAGCCCAACTCACCAGTGAGACCAGTGGTGTGAGGTAGAGCCAGCAGAGTTTAAAGAAGTAGTTGACTCGTGTTCCTGTCATGTCCTTTATTATGTCATATAACTTATCTACCCCTTAATAGAAGAAGAAACAAGATAAACAACGTATAAAGATCACACTTGGTGTCAATGGAATGCCATGGATGTATTTTTTTCACATAAAGGTTAAATGACAGCCAAAAGAGTCATAATCACCCATGTAAAGACTCCATTATAATGTCCTCACAAGTGTCTGCAAGATTTGCCCCTATATATGAGAAAACTTCCCTGATCATGTCATCATTACGACATCATTAGTGTGAGATGTAAAAAGAAGAGCACACCTACCAAATATCCAACCCAGTGCCAGAGTTTCAAACACACATAGAAAGAGGATGCAGGCTCCATTACAAGCATAGTAGTCGAACAACTGAAACACAAACATCCCTCCCTAGAGACAATGACACAGATATTTATTTTGCATGCATTTATT
>NW_024583202.1:43562-82529 GCF_018398535.1 Haplochromis burtoni | reverse complement strand
GAGCCACAACAGGACCCACGAGAACATGGGAACAAGTAAAAGTGAAATAAGAATATTCTACAGAATGGTAATATTTATCACTTATATTGCTTTTAGTCTCTTGAAAAGAGACCCTGAAATAATCTGTTTGTTTGTTTATAAAGGCAACCAAGAAAAGGGCAGAGCAAAAAAAGACAGGTGGTGGTCCCGCCCCCTCGTCAACAAGTTGGTTAAGTGAATAATACCCTCACGGGAAAATCGATATCTCTCTATGAGCACACTGTCGCGCTGAGCTAAAGGATCCTGTCTATCTCGCAATATACGCTGAAACTCTCCTTATCAATCTTGCACCTTCCGCAATGGGTTGCTCGCGTATACGGACAGGACATGACTGCGACAGACTTCCCAAATCCACCTTCGCTTTTATAGCCGTGGTCTCTCATCTTGATTACACGAAGTAATTTACAATTACTACTCTGAAATATGAATTACATCTGAAATAATCAAATACATGAAATAGAATGATTAATAGTTCATTTCCCTTTTTTAGGAAATGACCTGTATGTATCTGTGTGACATCAATAAAAGGATCAAGTGCTGCATTATCTTTAGTTACATTGATAATATTTATTTATGGAAAACAGTGGTAAAATATCGCTGTTGCTTTCGTATACATGAAGCGGACATACCTGCGTGGCCGCGATCTAATCTTGTTTACATAAAGTAAACCTGCTCCCGAGCAGGTTTACGCTTACGGATCTGTTGCTATGACAGCAAGTCCCGGATGAGCTTCGGAGAACCGAACGATCCAAGATCACGCGAAATCGTCAACAATCTAATCCAGCTAACTTACTTAGCGAGGTACGAAGAACGGACCCCTGGATTACAATTAGGATATGTAATGTTTATTTTTTTTCTTTCAGACCCCCACACACATTTCCAAAACATTTTCTGCCAGTGATACATTACATACAGACCTCAGTAACCATGACAAGCTGAGAGAAGAAGCATATTAAGCAGAAGAGAAGGAGAAAAATCTCCCTTCGGCCGGCTCTGCGCAACACTTTGGGAAACATATCGATGAAGGACGTCATCACTACTTCCATGGCAACAAACTGTGCAGAAAATGGACAAAACACACTGAGTAAATTTCAAAGCATAAATGCAATGTTCCAAAGTTGTGTGTCTTACTTGTGTATCCAGACCCAAGAGAATGAGCATAACAAAGAAACAGATGGACCACAGTTGAGGCAGGGGCATCATGGCTACAGCCTGAGGGTATGCAATGAACGCCAGGCCTGGACCTGAAACACAACAGCATGATGCCAGAACATATCAAACATGCCAGCCAGTGGTAAATGTTTGTGTTTTAGTTTGTACAGTTTTGTGGTGTGTAATGGCATAAATATGACAGCAGAAATGCAGAAAATTGAACAATCACCTGTGCCTGTTCATATTAAGAGGGAAAAATCAAATGACATCAGGTTTTCACCATTACTCACGTGTTTGACTGTGATGGCACAATGGCACTGACTGATTTAGCCCACATAATATAGTCTGACTATTGGAACTCAAAGGATGCTGAGACCTGATTAGTATGGTAGTTAGTTTCCACAGCTGTAAAAAATATTTTTTGCCAGTGAGACCTAAGTCTTAATTTCAAGTTAAGCATCACAAAATGTCAACTTCCTGACACAAACATTTAGCAAAGCATTCGGTTTTCCTATAGAAATGTGAATACCACAGAAAAACCAATCCTTCTGTTCCACATTCCTCCTCTTCCTATAATCAAGATAACAAGGAAACTTTCACACAATGTTTGGATGCCAACCTTGTGTGAAAATGTTGCCAATTTTCTTATTAAGTTTTCTTAGATATCGTAAATTTTGAATTTTCAGTGGCAAAAGTACTTCGTTGTTTTTCTTCCAGTGCTGGAAACAAGTTCCCATAGATTAGGTATAAACTCACTACTGAGAAATTAAGCTTTTGTAAACAAAAAATGTCGAAATCTGTCACGGTTCTGGGTCACTTTGACCCAGTATTTTGAGTTGTTATTTTTTGGTGTGTTTTTGGATTATGGATTGTTTTCTTATTCTCTTGTAGTGATTGTGGTGGTGATGGTGGTGGTGATGATTATTAGAGTTTCATGTTTCTGTTTATCCGTGTTTAAGGATTTGTTGTTTCATGTATTGTTTGAGTTCCATGTGTTATATTCTGTCTGCCTCTCTGTCTGCCTCTTTGTTTAGTGGTTTCTTGTTTCCTGTTTTATTGTGAAGGTCTGTGTCTCATGTGAGTGTGTTCAGTTCTACTGCTCCCCTGTCTCGTTAGTCCAATTTCTCCCAGCTGTGTCTCCCTCCTGTTGCCCATTCCCTGATTACCACCCTGTATATATTAGCCCTGTGTTTTCCTGTGCTCTGTGTTGCTTTGTACCCCCACATCCTGCCTGTGTGTTCCAGTTTTATGGTTTGATTTCTGTTTTTGTTTGGTGCCAGCAATAAAGCTGTGTGTGGTCTTCAGTTACATTTCCATCTCAGAGTCCTTCATGTGGATCCACATCTCCACCTGCCTGCACAATGAGCCCTGACAGAAATCATTCCAAAAAATAATATTCCCCCAAATCAAGCTTAACAATTAAAACAGAGCCCTGAAAATTTTAAAGTCTTTCTTGTTCTGTTACCAAGTCTGTGACCAGTTGAGACATGCTCCCATAATATTGTTATGTAAGATTGAGTCCATTTATGGATCACTGTTATGTCACATTTATGGGTCCAGGAGAATATGGTCGCATGTTTGTGATATATACCTGACTCTGCCACTTCTGCAATGGGAACACCTTGCTCATGAGCCATGAATCCCAGCACCGAGAACACAGCAAAACCAGCTACAACACTGGTACCACTGTTCAGCAAACACAGCATCAGAGAGTCTCTGCAAATCACAAAAACAAAGTGCAAAGTGCAGTCACTGCATGTGAGAAAATATGAGGTTGTTAATATTTAAATATCTATTTAAAATTAAGGTAAATAACTACTGATCATCATGTACTTATAGCAGTTGTTGTTGTATTTGTTGTAGCTTCCCAGCACAGTTAGGGAGCCCACACCGATACTGTAGGAGAAGAAGATCTGACTCACAGCCTCCATCCACACCTGTTCCAACAAAGCAACAGTATTACACTTGTCCACCTGTGTCAGACACTGTTAGAGATTTGAGCTCGTACCTGAGGGTCAATCAGTCTTGAGGGTTCAGGCAGAAGATAAAACATGATTCCTTCGAATGCTCCAGGAAGAGAGAGGCCACGAATCAAAAGTATTAACAACATCACATAGGGGAAGGTAGCTGTGACATATACCACCTGTGGGAAAAAGCAACATTTCAGAGCATTTAAGTGTTTACTCAATATGTACTATGTATACATACCGTATATAGAGCTACAGTGAGGAAAAATAATTATTTGATCTCCAGCTGATTTTGTAAGTTTGATTGCTTATAAAGGAGTGAACAGTCTCTAATGTTTGTGGTAATTTAATTTTAATGGAAGGGGGGGGGGGGGGGGAAACAAGATATCCCCAAAAAGAACACATTAAATAAAAGTTATAAACTGATTTCCATGTCATTGAATGAAATAAGTATTTGAGCCCTTACAGCCTAGCCAGAACTCTGGTTCTCATAGATTTGCTGTTGTGGCCTGTGTGGCACACAGATTGCAATCAATCAATGAATTAATCAGTTACAGATGCTCCTGTCACAGTTCTGGGTCTTAGGGCCAGCTTCTGAGTTTATTGTGGGGTTTTGTTTTGTTTTTTGAGTGTTTTGTGTTATCATTATGACTTAAGTTTCAACAGGCAGTCCTGAATTTATTCTTATTATTGCTTCAGAGTTTTCTTGTGATCTCACTTAATTTCCTTGTTCATTAGGTTTCCTTTGTTCCCCCCTTTGTCCTGTGTCCCTCGCTCCCTTGTTGCATTTGGTTGTGTGTGTGCGTCTTGTTTCCCTTTTCTTTTTACATGTTCCCCTCCTTGTTTTTCATTCCATATTTCTCCTGTCTCTCGTGTGCATTCATGTCTGTTCTCCACAGCCCAATTTGCCTCTTGTTTCAACAAAAACAAACAAAAACAAAATGTTTTACGTCTATTTGTCCTGTATGTTGCTCTGCATTTAGTTTCTCACATTTTTGATTAGTTATTGGCTTTTGGTTTTTCTTATTTTTGTACCTTTGTGTTTTTGCACCTAAATAAAATGCTAGCCTTTTGTTATTGTTGGATTTGTATTTTTGATTATCATTTATGCTTAGAAATATCTACTTATATATGCTTAGAGTTTTATAATTAGTTGTAGACAATAGATGTTTGATCCTTAGTAGTCTGCAGAGACGTTGTGTGCATTCCAGAGTGCTCTGGCATTCACACCCACATTCTGGGAGCATGGGAGAGGTCATACCTTGTCTTATTGTTTTATGGTAGGATAAACGTATCTATATCTGTTTTAGGCTAAGTGCCTTCTGTTTAGATGAACTGCTGGACTTCCAGACCAGCAGGTTTAGGGAAGTCGATTATGGGGTCACACTCTGACCCCACACACGCACACACACACATACTTACACAAGGCACAGGCAAGGTACTCTTTGTTTGTATGTAGACATCATATGTTAATGAACCTATGTATATTCATGTAACCTCAATAAAAGAGCAGTGTTACGGGGGAGCGGACGAGAGCAACTGGGGTCGAGCGAAAGGAACGCCGTTTGTCCAGTTCTCTCCCGTGCACGAGAAAGATAAAGAACTTTGCCTACTCGTGTCTTGCTTTGCTGTGTAATTAAATTATCTTGAACGTTCCAGCAAATAGGTTTAAGCTACAAACCTATCAGTTATTAAGTTCATTTTTCCTTCTGCCATCTGCGCAGGGGTCCGTTCATTGCCACACACAATCTGCATCCACAGATGGTTGTCAACAATTTTCTATATTTTTGTCCACAAAATATGGGAAATCTGTGGAGGTAGCTAACACTTGAAGTTAAATACTTATTTCATTCAATGACATAAAAATCAATTAATTCCATAACTTTTATGTCACATTCTGCCCCATTCCATTGAAATTAATCTACCATTTAAATTAGAGAGTCATTAGAGAGTCATGTATTTGGACAAACTTATAATTTCTGCAGGGGATCAAATAATTATTCCCCCACTGTATTTACCAGCAAAACTACCTTTCCTGTAGATCTGACTCCTTTCCAGATACAAAAGTAGCAGACGATCCACATAGCAATGAGGCACAACAGCACCTCCCACTGGATGCTGCCTATTTCCTCAATGCCCCCAGAGATCATCAGCACTCGTCGTCTAGAAGTCAATTAAATGCAGAAGGTAAAAAAAACAATATATAGATTGATAGACAGACAGATCGATAGGTAGAAGGATATAGATATATATAGCTGGAAAAGGTACAAAATGTTTTATTGGGCTTTAAATAACTTGGTATGTAGGCTTTTTCAGTCCATCTACATAGACATACTCCCAAAATTCGGTGGCTGCAGAGGTCGAGTTTGTCTGGTTGGTCCAGTGGACGGTGTTATTTTTTGTTGAAAAGTCTACACAGCCCTCTGAGAAGAGAGTGTGAAAAGTATCAGAACAAAAGTTTAAATACCTAAACATACTTTGACAATTTTTTATTGGAAAATGGAAATAATCTTTGCATTTTACCTGTGTTCCAGTCGTTGTTGCAGGAGGCCCAGGGGAGCTGAGAGCTGAAGGAGAACACGAGGTAGAGCAAAGCCCAGGACAGAATAATGATGTAGGTCATACAGCTATAGAAAATGATTAGTAGTCCACCAAAGCCTATCCCTGAAAGGCATTTACAGATAATAATTACAAAAATCTCCATTTATCAATTACTCAGACTTCTTGTTGTTTTAGGGTTACTCAGCAGTTTTGGCTTGAGGTCTGTGACTGTGGTGGCCATTTGAATGAACTCATTGTTATATTCAAGAAACCAGTTTAAGATGATTTTGTGATATAACAGGATAATATGACATTATCCTGCTCAAAGTAGCCATCAGAAGATGGCTACACTCTGGTCATAAAGTGATGGACAAGGTCAGCAGCAATACTATAGGCTTTGGCATTTAAACGATGTGCAGCTGGTACATGGTGGGCACACGGTGTACCAAGAAAATATCCACCATATTATTACATCAGCACGACCACCACCAGCCTGAACCACTGATCCAAGGCAGTGTGGACTCATGCTTCTATGCCAAACCTACCATCAGAAAAAAAGTTTGCTCTCTTCTCTAGTTTTGGTGAGATTCTGTGAATCTCAGTTTCCTGGTCCTTATCTGAGTGGCACTTGGTGTGATTACAGCTGAAGCCCATCTGCTTCAAGGTTGTTGTGCATTGAGAGATCCTATTTTTCCCAGGATATATTGGATGTGTGTGTGTGTGTGTGTGTGTGTGTGTGTGTGTGTGTGTGTTTCATTTTGAATGAGCATATTTGATTTGTGTGTGGGTATTGAAATACATGTGTGCATATTCAGATTTTTGCTACAGTAATATGTCAAGATACTGTAGCAGGTTACATGTGAAAAGGAAGCCTAGTGAAAAGTTGGGTGAGCTGTAATTGTTACTTGCCTGTATTTTCAATGCTTTCAGCAAAATGTTAAGACTTTTCAGGCCAAAATCCTAATAATAATAATACATCGTAATAATATGCAACTTTAAAGTCCACTTTTATTTCAGGCTGCTTGCATTCTGTTGCTAATTGCTAACTTAAAATATAATGGGTCCAAAAACTTGCAGCTACAGTAGCTTTTATGTGTAGAATTCAGTTGTGGGATAGTCCAGTGCTATTCCTTTAAAAACATAAATAAAGAGTGCCACAAACACTGTTTTATACATTAGCTGGGTAGCAGTCTGCAGTAAACGGGACAAACACATTCCAATATTTAATAAAATTTAGTATTTCTAATTTGAACATCATGGAAAATATTTGAGATAATGTAGAAAAGTGAACCACACACATAATATTAGTCTTAACATATTAAATTTAAATGCATAGAAATTACATCTTGTTCCTTTAGAACTGCCTAGTAGCAAATCACTGAGAATGACTTGCAAAACACAATGTTACCAGTTCTCAGTTAAGGCTTGAACTTGAAGATTGTGATAAGTACAGAATTGGCTTAACTTTAAATACTTATTAACTTGTTCACTACATTTTGAGACACAGTTGTGCAAGACTGTGAATAAATGGCCATTGAAGAGAAGGATAACATGATGTTTTCTTGTTAACGATCCCTGAACAGCTTACCTTCTGCTAATGGGCACAGCTTCCTCCAGCAGGTAATGCCACCCTCCTGGGTGAATTGCCCTATAGTTGTCTCCAGCAGGAACACGGGTACACCACAGGTTACCACAAATACCAGATATGGCACCAGGAATGCACCTGAATTAAAAACATACACAGTAAACACACCTGTTGTGCAGCTTCTGAGTAACAAGCTTACTCAACTATGAATTGAAATTTTATTTCAGTCAACAACAACAACAACAGATTATAATTTTACATAAAAGTACTCAAACAGAAACCGAAAAAGGAATAGGCTGAAGCCTTATGGCTTATACTTATCCTATCCCTTACCCCCCTAAGAAATAATCAAATCCTTAACCAAGAAAATAAATAGCATTGATAAATAAGTTGTATAACAGTTTGAAAAGAAATCAATGATAAATCAAGAAATTAAATCAACACAAAAATTTTAACAAACCAAATTTCTATAACCTTGTATAATACTAATTTTTAAAATCTTCCTGAAGAATGACAAAGAAAAACACATCTTCAGTTCATCATTAAGTCCATTCCATAATTTCACTCCCAAAACTGACACACATCTATACTTAACATTGGTTCTCACTTTAGGCATTTCAAACTTATAAGACCCCCTCAAATCATATTTTCCATCTCTTAGTTGAAACATACTTAAAATACAAATTGGAACATTCTTTTTCATCACACGATATATCATTTCTAAAGTTTTAGAATATATAATGTCCATGAATTTTAACATAGATGATCCTACAAAAAACTGGTTGGTGGACTCCCTATATCCAACTTTATTTATTATTCTAATAGCTCTTTTTTGCAATTTAAATACTGAATCCAAATATGTTTTGTATGTGTTCCCCCAAATTTCTGCACAGTAGGTCATATAAGACAAACAAAGGGAAGTATACAATAAATAAAGGCAGTTCTTATTCAAAAAATCTCTTGTTTTATAAAGAATAGAAATAGACTTGGATAATTTTCGTTTCACATGTTCTATGTGGGGCTTCCAACAAAGTTTATCATCAATAATTACTCCTAAAAATTTTGTCTCATATACTCTTTCAATTTCAACATTATTTAAATTCAATTTTACTTCAATATTACTTTTACTACCTCCAAATAACATAAATTTTGTTATACTTTCATTCAATGATAGTTTATTAAATACAAACCATCTATTTAACTTCATGAGTTCTGTTTCCACTGTTTTCAGTAATTTCTTTATGTCTTTTCCAGAGCAAAATAAGTTTGTATCATCAGCAAACATCACATATTTTAAAGTATCACTGGCTGTACAAATATCATTTATATAAAGTAAAAATAACTTAGGTCCCAAAACAGATCCTTGCGGAACTCCACAAGTTATTTTTCTAACTTTAGATTTCATGTTATTAATACTCACATATTGGAACCTATTATTCAAGTAACTATTTAACCAAAATTGTACAACACCTCCTAAACCATACCTTTCACACTTCCGTAAAAGTAAAGAATGATCTATCGTATCAAAGGCTTTACGTAAATCAATGATATTAAATAAGGACCTGGTATATGCTTTTAAAAACAAAACATATATCAGTTGTTTAAACATACTACCAAAATTAAGATGACATATTGGGAAGTTATTAAAGGAAATTTTTACTAATGAATTGTTTGACTAGTACTTTTACTACTACTGCTGCTACAACTACTTTTTACTAGAACTTTGTTTGCGAAAGTTGAATTCACAAAAAAACTACAAGAGGCAGATTTTTATAAACTAATAATATTGTTTTCTTCTTTTTTAATTATAATGATTCTATTGCAAACAATCAAGCTGCCTGAGGACTGGATGCTATTGAATTCAGTGGAGCAGAGTCTCCACTTTGGATGCTGGCATCAGATTTGATGGAATCAACCTGCTGCCAAATCCAAAATGCTTCAAACAGATAGAGATCCCTGCTTGACTTCACCTACAGTTGTCATGTGAGCTACCTCAAGTGATAAAATTAACATTTCCTAGAGTACCAATGGAGTTTGAAGTCACACTTTCAGTCTCATTTCAGTGACTGTGAACTAGTAATAATAGACCTTGAACTAGTACTGTTTTGTAATTTATTTTGCTCATGCTTTGCACAATCAATATAATCCTACAAGATTAATACACCTTTAATGTAGTGAGTTCCTCATTTGCTTACCCCCTCCATTTTTGTAACAGAGGTAGGGAAACCTCCACACGTTCCCCAGGCCGACAACATTTCCCGCCACAGCAAGGAGAAATTCCACCTTATTTCCCCAGTGTCCTCGCTCCTCCACCTCTGGCTGTGTGTCTCTCTGCATAGATTTTCTTTTCATCATTTCTAAAGGTTCAGGGTGCGGACAATGATGGCACTGCGCTTGGTGCTCTAATCGTCACTGCCTTTATATTCTCTGCCAATTCTGTGTTGAAGAATGAGTTAATAAGTTTTCAGTAGAAAAATTAATTAACTCCAGGAGAGTAACTGGGTGAAAAAAAAAGGTTTCAAAGGTTTCACTTTTAACTTGTTGGGGTCTATGTTTTTCAAGATGCATCTCAGATATAGGAGGGGTTAAAATTTAGTTGTGCTGCATCACTATGTCACAACTGCCGATCGTTAAGCTATACTTGCCAGGCTTTTGTGTTGGTCAAAGTAAAAGTTTAAAGGAAACCATTTAAAGCCATGAGAAGATTGCGAGTTAAAAGATGGGAGAGGAAGAGGAGGTGCACTTAAAATTCGGGTCTCCTGTCTCTAATTTAACTGTGAGTTTGTGTTTGTGGTTGCAGTAGCTTCTGATTGGTTCTCTAAGGCTGGCCCAGAAGGTGGGGACAGCCGAATTTCAAATGAATAACTGAGTAACAGGTTTTAGCAAGGTTCGTAGGAAAGTAGTTAAATATTTAATTTTAGTTTAAATATTTAAGCTAAAGTCCTACAGCTGAAGCACAAAGGAAAGTTTCTCAGTACATTTGTGTGGGATGTGGGATTTTTCAGTTAAATATAAACAAGGTGCATGACTCTGCAAAATTCTTTGTTTCCAGCTTTGCCAGATTGTATTTAAGGTCTAAAGACACTAAGAGTTTTCAATACTTTCTTTTTCTAGATAAATGGACGTCAGAGAAGAAAAGCGAAGACCCATCAGTCAATTCTTATCATGGGCCACTCTTTAATATTACCCTGAATAGTGGTATACAGATACTGCTTCGTAAATTTGTCAGATGTCTGCATGATATCATCTTAAAACAACTTCTTTTTTTTCTTTTTTTTAAAAAATGTGTTAAGAAATGCATTATTTCATCTTGGCCATTAAGTGATGATGGTCTGTGAAAACAATCCAGTTATTTACCCACTGCTTTATTTGATTTCTACTTTTTTATTCCACATTGGGAAAATCCTGGATCCAAGTTCTAGGATTTTGAGTTTTTCTGTGAGTTATTAGTTCTTCTGGGTTTTTAGAAGTGATTTATGTTTTTGTTTTGTATCATTTCATGGTTTTCTATTGTAGTGTTATTTTGCAATTCCTAGTTCTGAGTTTTGTTATAAAAATTTTAATTTTATTTATTTAATGGACAATTCACAACAACAGTTGCCAGGTAATGTATATTGCAAGGTAAATACACAACAATAATATAAGAAAACCCCAACAATCATATGACCCCCTATAAGCAAGTGCTTTGGTGACAGTGGGAAGGAAAAACTCCCGTTTAACAGGAAAAAACCTCCAGCAGAACCTCAGAGAGGGGCAACAATCTGGCACGACCGGTTGGGGAGTGAGGGTAGAAGGACAGGACAAAGACATGCTGTGGAAGAGAACCAGAGATTCAAGGGTGTCGATTTGGTTGTGGCATTGGTGAGGACGGATGATTCAACCATCGAACCCTGCCCTGTTTCTTATTTTTTCTTTTTTGTTTTTGCTTCTTGATAAAAGGAGAAATATACTTGCCTACATATGCTATTCTACATGCTTTTAAACCATTTAAAATTACAATTCATAGTTTTATATGTGAATTATATATGTTAAATTACTATTAAACAAATGACCGACTAAGTATTTTAGGCTTTAGTTTACTTCAGCCATATTCCATATAAATCAGGTATTATACAAAAATAAAAATAGCTTCAAATACAGTCATGACAATAAAAGAATATGACTTTAAGACATTAACAACATTAGTTCAGTTATCAGTACACCAACAACTCTTATACATTAGCACTAAGGGAACACTGAATGACCTGGTGGTTTTTGTCCATAAAACTACTCGTCTAAGATTACCACAAAGTAAAAGGTCTCTCAGCAACATTATGCACTACTGCCCTCTATCAGATCAGAGCGGATGTGTTTTCAACATGAACTACTGTTACAGCAACAGACATGGACTACATGCCTCACACAACAAACACATGCCTGCTCCTCTCATTAGCTGAAATGAACTGCTGGCATATTGGTTTTACATCTATACTCTCCATCCGTGCTGCCCTTGGAGAATTAGGGGTATAGGGGGGGGGGGGGGGGGGGGGGGGGGGGGGGGGGGGGGGGGGGGGGGGGGGGGGGGGGGGGGGGGGGGGGGGGAGGGGGGGGGGGGGGGGGGGGGTATACATGTAGATATATATATACAAAAAACTTGAATCTTACAGTGTTTATTTATCGGATAAAATACCGGCCGGGGGTGTCCAAATTCAGAGGCTGCGTCCACCTGAGGACCCGGCCTTTGTGGTCTAAGTGGGCCGGGTCCTCCGAAAGCCGGGTAGACCGGAAATGAGCGACTGTGAAATTGGACGGTCTAGCCTTCAGAATTACGTCACCTGCCGTCTGCTCCTTGCTGTCTAAAATATAACCGGACGCTGGCGTAGATGGTCGAATAAACTGCTGTATCACACAGCTTTTCACTGCTGTGTGACAGCAGTTTATTCAGCTGTGTGAGAACCCGGAGGAATCCTCCCGAGGGATTGATAAAGTTTTATTTAATCTAATTTAATCGAATAACTTTAATCTCAGCCAAACCGATTTACTCACCAACAAATAAAACACAACTAAAGCACTGAAAAAGGCCAAACAATAACATGTTTAAGTTATTTGACGTTTACACAGCTACATTCTCGCCTGAAAATGTGTTAAAAGTTTATTTTGCGACCCAGAAAAAGTAATAAGAGTAAAACTAGCTGCAGTAATAGTAGCCATTGTTGGAAACTGGAATTGGCTGGGCCAGTCTGGGATATGGTTTTTCAGTTTTGTTGTCCGGGTGGAAAATCGGGAGAAATTGGGGAGAATGGTCGCCCCCAGAGATTTTTGGGAGGGGCACTGAAATTCGGGATTCCCCGGAAAAATCGGGAGTGTTGGCATGTATGGCCTAGCATAGCCTGTAACGTTATTGTGACGGACACATTATATGAGTGAACTTGACTTTAAGTGACTTACAGGTTTCTTTGAAAGATACTTTCTTATATCCAGGTTCTTCCTTTTTGCCGCCATCCTCCTCTTCTCCTCGCAGCGCAGGCTTGCCGCGCTACTAGGGTTTCTTTCTATCGGGTTGTTTTTCTTTACTCGAAGAGATCAAATTATTGGTGGGGACAATTCAATAATCGCTGGATATTGGTGGGGACACGTCCCTTCCGTCCATGCCAAATCTACGCCCTTGCAGAGATTAGTAATAACTAATAATGAAATGCATAGAGGTGATGGTTGGTGTGATGCTTGGTTTTGGTTGTTTATGGTTTGTAATTTGTGCCTTTATAGTTTGGTTATAGATAACTTCATGTTCCTTCAGCCTTGTCTCTTTTTTGGTCTTTTTTTCGCATGTCAAGTTGATCTTGGGTGCACATTCAGTTGTGTCACTCTTCCCGTTTTCTTTTGGCAAGTGTTGTTCCTTCCATCTCATTTGTTTAGTTGTCTCCAGCTTGGTTTCCCACCAGTTCCAACTCCCCTCATTACCTTGTCTTTATATTGTCTGTGCATTCTGTGTTTTTGTGGAGTCCTGTATCCTAACTAATCTCTGATTTTTATGTCTTCTGTTTTTGTAATTATTTTCTTAGATTCTGGACTTTGTTTATGTTTTGATCTATCAGTATTAAAGCTTGCCTTGGTGTTATTGGTGCTGCTCCCCAAGTACAAACTACAAATGAATCGACCTCTCACACAGCCTTAAACATGACAGGCGTACAAATCTAGTTGTAGCAAAAATAAAAGGAAGTGCAATAAAAGATTTTTTATTCTTTGCAAATTTGCATTTTTTGAATATCAATATGAAAAAAAATTATTGGTGCTTCAGATTTTGCCTTTGAAAATACAGTAGAACAAGCTCTGTATCAAGTCATCAACAGATAATTTTGACCAGCAAAACATTTGTAATCACACGGGGCTAAAGCAGAGGAAAGCACAGCAGGCCTAACAGGAAGAAAAAGAAGCCTGTGGGCATTTTCTGTCCAGTCCCACTGGTTTCTGTACTCTTGTTTTGTAGCTGCCTCTTCTGACCATTTGTTAGATGGCAGCGTTTCATGTTTCCAGCTTTGTCCCAAACCAGCATCTTTGCCTGAGTAGAGCAGCAGCTGGATGTGTAGCTCACAAACAGTGGCTGAGATACATCCAGCGACCATTCTGAAATATTCAAAGGGGGGCCTCCTGTCTCTAATCTGGCCTTGTGGTTGTGTTGCTTTTGGTGGTGGTGGTAGTCTCCATTTGTTGATTTATCCCTCTGTGTCTGTTGCAGCTCAATGCCAGGCTCTCCAAGGCTGTCCTCTGAGGTTGGGTTACTGTGAAACAAAATCAGAATACCTTCACCTTCCTGTAGCTGCAGAGCATCAAGGCCAGAGTGTCCAATATCTGATACAGACAGAGACACACTCCAGCTAGTCGCATTGCAAATTGCAGAACAGTTAGATTGGACTCGTGCTGCAGAGCAGGATGGTGGGGATGTGTCTGAATCCTGTAGGCAAGAGAAAATCATCATATACACAATAAACCAAAAAACAAGTTTTCAGCAGAATATCCTGCAGTTTCTCTTATTGCTCACCTGAGGGACCACAGTCAAGTAGGCCACTGCATAATTTGAGTCAGCAGAATGAAGATCATTTACAGTCAGTGTAAGGGTGACTGTCACCCCTGCCTGCGCTGTGGCTGGAGTCTGGAGGTACACCTGGTCACGAAAAGACCTTTGTTCTGCTACAAGAAAGCTGAAGGGCAAAAACATGAATTGTGAAATCATTTAACTTATACTTACAATACTGTGCCAGAGTTTTGAACTAGCCATCATTTAATTTATATTTTTCTTAAAATGCGAAATAGATGCAAGGTTTTATCTCCTTTCTTTTAGTAGTCTTCAGGAATAGGTCTCCAGGCTTCTTAAAAGACATTCAAAGGTCCTCTTTGAATGCCGGCTGCCTTTTGTTCCACCCTCTGTCAAGATCATCCCACACTGCTTCAATAAAGTTAAGGTCCAGGCTCTGGGGAGGCCAATCCATGAATAATAGTGTTCTACTTTGTGTTTTTCTATCCAGGTATGCTTTTAATGCACTGGCAGTGTGTTTGGGATCATTGTCATGAAAAATTAAGCCACTGCCAATCAGGCCCAAAATGGAATCATACCTTTCTGTGTTCTTAATTGCATCAATTTTAACAAGATTCCCAACACCAGTGGGTGAAATGCAGGCCAAACCATGACTGTAGATACTGACTGTTGTCATTCCATAAGACCCGTTACCACAGATTTTCAGTCCATAATTTGGTATATCTAAGCTTTTTCCCGTTTCCCTTCCTTGGGGATGGCTTCATGACGGCCTTTATAGGCATCTTTATCTGCTATGGATAGTTAAGTGGGCATGCCACTTCTTATTTTGTCCGCAACTGGTCTAATTTCCTCACACTTTTTAATGACACACTACTCAGCTAATAGTTCTTTTGAATAATCTTGTTGGTACATTTTGTTACTGTTTCACAGTGTTATCTTTGAAATTTTCATTAAAAAGAAATGGGAACAAATTATGTGTTTTAATAACAAAGTGCATAAAGTTAAAATTTAAAATTGGTTCTTTTCCCCATCTGAAGCACAAGTGCACACTGCAATAGGTGCACACCCTTAATATATCCACTAGCAAAAAAGAAAATTCGAAAGCCAATCTGATATGAAGAGCAGAATTGAGGGGTGACTCAAGACTTTTGTACATAACTGTATAATTTAAAAAATATTTTGTGTTACTAAGTTTACATAGTTTTCAAAGGTGAGAGAATGCCAGCGAAGGTGACAAAAGAAGCGGGATGGCAGTCTAAGTTCTTTGAAGTTTGCTTTGTACCTGAGCAAGATGTATTTTCATTTTGATCTACCTGTGGGGCTCTGTCATAAGAAGATATCCACAGTCATCATCGGCTGTCCAACTGAAGTTCCGTGCTGCACCGTGGTTTTGGATCTCAAAGTTCACCACAGCACTCTGACCAGGCACGAGGTCAGGAAGAGAAAGCACCTGAATAACGTGTGAAACAGACTGTGTCAAAAGTGCACGGACCACCGGTCAAAGAAAGGTCATCACCTGACACCTCTACATAGATACTGTAGGTAATCAATAACTTATAATTGTGCCATCTGGCCCTGCAGAATTTAAAGAAGCAAGAGAATAGAGTTTTACAGAGAAAACTGTAAATCCAGAAAGTATTCACAGTGCTATACTTGTTCTACAGTTTGCCATGTTGCAGCCTTTTCATCTCAGAATTCGACACAAAATATCTCATATTGACATTTTGGGGTTGTTTTCATTTTTCTCATTTTTCGTTGCAGAACCTCTCAACCTCCATTAGGATGGATGGGAAGCATCAATGCACAGCCATTTTCAAATCTCTCTAGACATGTTCAATCCAGTTCTAATCTGCTCTCTGGCTGGGACACTCCAGGATTTAACAAAGGAGTGGTCTTAGAGAGTCTTTATATGGGTTCATATGGCCCACAGCAAGAAGCTACCACCAGCATGCTTCACTGTAGGGATGGTATCGGTCTGGTAATATGCAGTGATGAGAAAAGTTAGATTCTTTTAACCAGAGGATTTTGTTTCTCATGGTCTAAAATGGTTGCCCTTCTAGAACGTCCTCATCTCTCCACAGAGCAATGCTGAAGCTCAGTCAGAGTAACCGTTGGGTTTTGATCACTCCCCTGACTAAGGCCCTTGTACCCTAATCTCTCTGGTTGGGCAGGCTGACAGCTCTAGGAAGAGGCCTGGTGGTTCAAAACTGGTACCATTTACGGATGATGGAGCACACTGTGCTCACTGGAAACTTCAATGCTGTAGAGGTTTTTCTGTAACCTTTCCCAGATCTGTGCCTCAGAGGTCTTGGACTTCATGGCTTGGTTTGTGCTCTGACATACAGTCTCAACTATGAGACCATATATATATATATATATATATGACAATGTTGTGTAATAAGTGAACTGATGTGAATACTTTCTTGATACACTGTAAGAGTGCAAGAGTGCTTTACATTTATTGTGCACAGAAATAACCAAACCAAAACAATTTCCATTTAAAATATAAGACAAATTGAAAAATAGATGTACATAACAGAGTAACGGAGATGAACTATAGTAAACTTGGAGTAGAAAGCAGCCTCTGTCCTCTTCAGCATTATTGCTAACGATTACCTGTATCTGAATGTGAGTGGGCTCCACCATCTCTGTGGAAACCCTCTCCAGTTTGTTTCCTCTGCTGTCCTCGCCTGAAAGTCTAATGCAGAAGGGAACTCTGGGAAAAGGGTCCACCAAGCCCACCAGCTCCTCCAAGGAATAGATAGATGACGAGGAGGAGTTGAGCTTCACCTGCTGAAGACTTTCTCCTTCAGCCCCCAGCAGTGTTGCATGACTAAAAAATGCCTCTTCATCTGAACCCAGGCCTGTAACAGCCACCACTAGAAAGGCAGGAACACCTGAAAATTAGAAAGATATATTCTTAAACATATTGTTTACTTAAAAATCCTCATTATCGTGTAAATTTATCAAAATCCCTCACCTGCTGTAGGATTACCATCAACTCTGGCCAGACCTGGGTGTGTCTCATTGGTTATAATTGCAAAATAATACAGGAAGTCTACACCGCTGTCACCTGGTGGTGTAGATCAAAAGACAAATCAATTTAAAAAAATGTTTTTAAAAAAATCTCATACCACAGTAAAGCTGCATTTGAATTGAAAATGAATATCTGCCAGGTGATCTGCTTGATGTACTCGATATTATTTCTTTTACCTATAACATTGAACGTAAGATGCCCATCGCTCTTGGCTTGCAGTTTCCACTGGCCAGGTTGTAAAGGAGGAAACAGGTTGACACGATACAGTCCCTGAAATTGCTGTAGCACTGCTAGGGGACCTTCTTCATTCAACAGTGACTGACTCTGGTCTGAGAAGAGAAGCATAAACAGCTGAGCTTATTTTACCCTCAAATTACAAAGAAAAAAGTTAAAGAATGATCTTTGCAAGGTAACACTTTAAAGTATGTGTGATAAATCTAGCGCGTAATTCCCCTGTAACTAAACTGAATTTCAGTGTAGTGTAAATACCTTTCAGTATTTACATGTAAATATAATTATACTGCTATTTAAAAGAAAATATGCTGAAATTCAATTTAATTACAGGGAAATTGCACCCTGTACATGATATTTCAAGCAAATGCAAAGTACAGTTCAAAGTGCAGTGTCGTGATGGAAAAAAAGCTAACCCTGACTTCATAGCTGATGTTAATATGATGTGAGAATTACCTGATGGACTGGTAAGGATACACTCCGTCATAGTGCCAGAGACATGTAGGGTGACATTTTTTACCGAGCTGTCAACTCTAAATGTATGAACGGACATCAGGTCTTTGTGACTTTCCACATGGAGGAGGGTCACCTGAGGTAGGAGAAGAAAAATAAGTTGTGATAGGTAATGAAGGTAATGAAGAGTAATTATAAGTGATATCATTATGAAATTAAAGGTCTAAAAGAGAAACTAGTCGGCTTGCTGGAAAAGAAACTAATAAAAAAAATTAGAAATACACTTTGTGATATAACTTTTTATAAAATCTGACACATTTCTGCTCAGCAAAAAGTTGCAGCTAAGATAGACTACTTGATTAAAAAAGATTTACATGTGCTAACTGTCATGTAGAAAATGAAATTATATTGTTTTTTCAATGCTTTATAAGCAGCAGTTGCCATGTTTGTCTGAGAAAATTAGAGCATTAGGTCAATGGAAAATTTCATATTTAATTGAAATTTTCTAATATTAAATGGTTGATAAATTATGAAGGTGGGAAATTGAGACTGCTAGAATGAGGGAAGTTAACAGATACTGTGAGCTAGTGTACTACCTCAGTTCCTTAAATAACTTGTTAACTTTGTTTGGAGTGAATTTCCAGTAAAAAATCTTATTTTGGCACCTTGTCAGCTGCTGTGTTGTCCTCCACTATTGTGGAGACCCTGTGTATGTCAGAGTTGGTGGTGAATATTGTTAGTCCTCCTGACAGGGAGGACAGTGAAGAGTAGAGATTAAAACGATCAGGAGATAAAGGTTCTCTACTTCTCCTCTTCCTCCTCATTAACCTGCCTCGGCTCTCTTTGGTGTAGTTGGGATCTTCAGTAAGGAGAAAAGTCACCTGTAGGGAAAATCAGCACGAGCTGTAAGTACACTGACATACAGTTTGCTTTACTGCAGTCCCCCTGTCCAAAGTAATTTCACAGTGAGCAAGAGAAGGCAAACAAGAGGGGTTCTTTCAGTCTTTCAATCTGGCTGCATGTTATTTTTGCTCCTTATTAGTATAACTGCTGGATGAATTATTTTCTTTGTTAATAAAACTGTCCTTTGGTTAAAAGGTTTCATGATACAATAGCACCACTGTGTGGCCAGTGACAAAAACTACAATTCCATTAAACTTTTAATTTTCAACTAGTGTAGCTGCTGCCACCTGCCGGCCACATGAGGCAGGTAATCTCCACCAGCTTTCAGCAGGCACAGTTTCTCCAGGAAATTCTTATTTCCTTTAAAACCCATCTAAAAATGTAATTGACGCAGTGCTTTCTTTATAAATATACATACAAACAGAAGCTGTATAACCAGTAGCAATCACATCAGATGAAGGCTTTTATTTTAAAGTTTTGAAAATCTGAGAACAGGTTATTAAACAGCAGCTCTCGGTTGGTGTTTGTCTTCGCTGTCAACCTTAAAGCAGCTCTGATTTTTGTTAAACATAATGCTATGTGACAGATGAAAAAAAAAGACTTCCCTTCAAAGGTGCATATACCTTGCTCTGTTTCTCGAGGGAGAGGGCCTTCACCACACCGAATAAATGGGCATCTTTAGGGGAAGCGTCAGTGAACACGAAGATCTCAGACAGAGGTGGACTGTGAGTGAGTGCCAGCTAATAACAAGAAGAGAGCAAGTTAGTGGTGACATGTCCAATCTATACAACTGCAGTGTTTGTGTTTTCTAACTCAGGTGTCTTAGCTGAAGAACTACAGGGTGATTTAAAGAAATCCCTTGTCACACACACACATACACGCACACACACATACACACACAACATCACTTATTCTCTCTGAGTGTTTAGCGTCTAAATGTACCTGAATTGCGGAGAGGCACATCTCTGGTTCATCTCCGCCTCCAAGAGCCATCAGCCCCTCCATGTGCTGCATGAACTGGCCTGGATCATCAGTCTCAAATACCGGTCCTACTCCTGCACAGTACAGTAAATATAAATGCTTACAGACTGTGATAAGGAACAGCTTGTTTGCAGTCTTTATAGACCCTTATTGTCTATTTAAAAAATATTTACAGTACCATAAGACTGAATCTTTAAGCTATCAAGAGGCTCTGTCTATAAGTTATTATGTTAATATATTATTTCTCATTTCATTGCTTTCATGGAAGTCACAGAAGTTCATTCAGTCATTCTTTGAACTGAGGGAAACAGATGGCACAAATCTAGAGGCTCACTGTTGATAGAACATACAGTAGGCATGAAACATATAATCAGAACTATACCTTCTACAGAAGCATATAAAGGTATGTATATAATGGGAAACACAATCACACATTAACAGGGGGCAAAAGCCTCTACAGGTTTATCTGTTATGACCTGCAGGCACTTTTTACCACCAGCTGTCACCTGGATCGTGGAAGGGGACGAGCACAAAGGTGCCGAGTTGCCCCGGGCTGTTGGCTCTGCTCTGTATGATGGATTGAGCCCGAAGACGAGCAGCGTGGATCTCCTCAAACATGCTGCCTGTGGTGTCCATGACAAAAACCAGTGCAGGAACTTGCTTCACACTAAAGAGTCTTCAAAGAGAGTTCAGCAGCAATTAAAGACAGTCATTTCATGCAGCACAGGCATCACCTGAATCTTGTAACAAGTCTACAGTTCAGGGAGCTTTAGCAGTGGTTTAAACTTACTTGAGAAAGTTTCTGTGGCCCACAGAGTCTCTGAGGTCTCTCAGCACAGTCAGGGTGGCCTCAGTAGCCAAAGTGGCAGCTTTGAGATGGAGGTAATGATGAGGGGAGAAGAGAGGTGAGGTGCTGTCCTTGTTGATGCCCCCTTTGGCGCCCGAGAAGCGGCTGCTGTCTAGAATACCTCCATGACTGCATTTGCCTAGAAAAAAAAAACATCTTTACAGCTTTGTAGATGGAAACGTAGTTGAAAAAGTCTTTAAAATATTCTAAAAACCAAATGTGTTTATTTATTGTGTTTTTGTAACACTTTGCCTGCAGGTGGCCGAGGTTTACCCTGAGGTTTTGGAGGAAATGTACTGAAATATCCAGTGGTGAGCAGCTGAGAGTTCCCCTGTGTGGTTTTCAGTCTTGGCAAAAGGTTGTTTCGACAGGTGGTACTGAAGCACTCCATACAGGTAGGTGTGTCTTCTGAAAGCAGAAATGATGAAGGCTTTAGTTTTTACATTTAAACTTTTTTTTTGTAATGTAATAATGAATATATCAGATTGACATATGTACAGCCAGGTTTCCAAAACATTGGGAGTCTGTGTTAAATGCATGACCAATAGAAATGATAGCTGATTTCCACTGAACCATTTAAAGCCACATTTGAAAGAATGTTGAACATTAGTTTGGCTGGTCAAGTTAATTAGTAAAGATGGGGAGTGCTTTACTAGACGTGGTGGGTCAATAGTTAAATGATGTGGATAATTATATGTGTATGTGTGTATGTGTGTATATACATATACACACTGAGTGACACATTGAGTTTTGAAAAAAACCAACACATTATATAAATATTATATTCTTTTAAATGAAACATTATGCACCCTGCCTTCCTGGGTGCTCCAGCTACTACGTTATTTTTTACATCACTTCCATTTTCCTGCTAAACTAAACACTGACATAATTGCTCTGATCAAATCGTTTTCTTTATTTTGTTGAGTCAGTCAGCCTCTGTTCTGCCTAGTTTAAATCTCAGCACTCAGTCATTTTGCCTTTCAGATTCTCATTCGTGAAACCCACTTCCTTTTCATCTCTGCCTCCCTCTTGTCACTAATAGCCCCACCCAGGCCTCCATCTTCATCTTCACTCTCATTGTCCTAATTTCTATCATTGCTGGGACTCCATTCTGGTACAAGTCTGATTACAAAATAACATATTAATCGAACTGTTAAATAATAACTGAATGATCTCTACTTGATGAAATAAATACTATACAGTAGCATATTAAAACAGATTAGACCACAATAGAAAGACATCTGAAGAAGCAGCAAAATCGGTAGTAGGAAAACTGTGGAAGAGCTGTAACTTTAACACGTGAAGCTATGCAGTATGATAAAATGATGCAAAATGAAAAAATTCTGTAAAGCTGTTACCTCAGTAACTAGTCTTTTCAAGAGGACCTTTACAATAATGTGTAGATACAACTAATTTTGTTTTTTGTGATTAAATGGGACTATAATGTCACATTCATGAATCACCTTTAGCTACAGGCACGGCAGGCTCCTCTGGCTGAAGCAGATGGAGGTAAATAGAACGCTGGCCCATCTCCACCCAGTTACTGTGGCTGTAGAAGTCCTGACATAGCAGATGTCCAAAACAAAAACATAGCCAAAACATTTCACTTCATGAAATATCTCTAAGGTTAAGCTAACCCTCCCCCTATTATTAAAATTCAGTTCTGTGTGGCAGATTACCTGCAGTGAATGAAATAGCTGACCCAGGCTATGACGGGCACTTTGGTACTCTTTGGCCCGCACTGAGAGCACAGTGTGGGTCCAGAACCGTCGTAGCATGACCGTGGCACTTTCAATATGCTCTGAATCAAAGTGGTAAACTGGGTCAGACCTTGTGGAGCTCCGGAAGTCCATGGCTGCATTGGATTTCACCACATCTCCCACAGCTCTCCAAAATCCACGTCCCAGTCTGATCTGCAATCGTTAGACCAGGACTTTTATCATTATTTGAAAGAAATTCAATACGTCTGTGTTCAAATATCACCATAGGGAGAAAGAGCGATTCAGTTAAATTTGCATGCTTACTTAAAGAGGTAATTCAAACACTTTATGAACCACTGATGCTGCATTACTCAGTAAATCTCCTGACTGCAAACATGACCTCACCTCCTCTTTATCATGGTTTCCATGGTGTTTTTTTAGTCCCCTCAGAGTCTCCAGGGTTACATTTAGAATGGCCCGCTCTGTAATGTACTGGTGAGTGTGTGAGTCCCAGGACAGAGTCAGCACTCTAGACCACAAGTCAGGGAGGAAACCCTTGCACGGTGAAGCCAGGAGAAGAAGGTAAGGGAGGGTAAAAAGGTGCACCTGCCTCCTCCAGATTCCTCTGTGCTGTGACATTGTGCTCTGAGCAGGTCACGTCCTACCTGCATGAAATAAAAACGAAATGTCATTTGCCTGATATCAGTCTTGCTAAGACTCATTATTTTGTCTTTTAATTGAAAGGATTTGAACTGACCTGACTTCTATTGTTCAGTAAAGTTTTGTGCTAATTTGATCAAGCTGTGCCACTCAACCATGCGTACTATTCTGTCATCACCCGGTCCTTACCACCACCCCCGACAGCTCCTCTCAGATTTTTCTCAGCCTTGCCTGTACAGAGCCTCCTATTGTTCTTTTTCATCTTAATTCAGATACATTCTTTGGGATTGTTCTCACAGTCTGTGCTTTCACGAGGAGAGAGTGCAACAAAGCACAAGGCCTATAAAACAACCTGTTCCTTTTACTATGTCAGGGTCCCAATAAAAACTCTCCAGGATTGATTCAAAGACAGTCATTCACTTTAACATTTCACAAAGCAAAAACTTTGGTAGTGTTGGTCAGTTTAAGCAATCACTTGCCATTTACCAACACAACTAATCTATTTTTAACACTTTAGCCTAATACGTTAACTGACTCCAGTGCAAAAATGAGCACTAGATGAGCATGAAGTATGAGTTATTTTATGCCATAATGGTTATTTTTATTAGCTTCCAAATTAGCAGACAAATGCAAATATTTCTTTAGAGCTGTAGTCAGACCCAAAGAACTTGATAAAAACAGTCTCACCTCAGTTCATCCTGTATGTCTAGCTCTGTAGATCTGTTTGATCACGTAGCACAGCATCAAGAGTACAGAGTATCAAGAAACGCCACAACACATGCTTGTCAGTGGTTAAGCAAATACAACATTTCCATCTTTGAAACAAAATAGCAAAGTCTTCACATTTGTGCGTCCTTGAGCTCTTGTCTCTTATTTGCTCCTCATGGATATAGAAACCCTCCCACCCCCCACAAAAAAAACAGGACCTGAATGTTAGAGGCACTTTCTTCAGATTAGAGTTTAGGTGATACTGCACAGTCTTGAGTGTGCCTCTTAGCTTTAGGGGTGCACTGTGGGGCAAAAGATATCTCGTCATAGCTCCCCATTGCCCCTCCTTATCTCCCCATTAAAGCACGGTGCATTGATTCACTACAATAGGGCTGAATATATTACCAGTCAGGGTGTTCAACTAAGGCCTACCCCAACCCCCTCTTTGCAATGTATCACACTCTGTGTTCCTCACAAAACCAAAAAAAGCACTTTGCAAAGGCGTTGCAAAGAGGGGAATCAGTTGCTAGACAACTCCAAAGAGGGTGTTGAGCTTGCAGGACTGAAATGTGGTTAAGGTTATAAAGAATACAGGATGTCTCTGCTTTGTGTTTTTGTTGTTGTTTTCTTATGCTGTTTTGTTTTGCCTTTTTTTTGGCATTTTAATTATTAAAATTAATTATTACAATTGAAAGTGAAACACGAGATGCAACGGTTGTTTTGTTGCTGTGTCTCACTCTCCTGCCCTGACAAACCAAAACACACCCAAGAGGAAATTCTAATGCGTTATAGAAAGTGATCAGTGGGAGACTTTGCTATGGAGCTGCAGTTCTAATGAAGGACAAGTGCATTGCACATGGTTCCATGCAGGCACTCATAGCAAGAAAGAGGCTAAACAAGTCTGCTAACTTTTGCAATTTACCAGAAGAGTGCTGAGGTTGTTGAGGGTAAGGTTACTGTTTCCTGTTTACCTGCAGTAACGTAAGCTAGTTCACCACACTGACATTTCTGTCTGTCACCTCAACCAAGTACTTGTTACAAAAGCTTCTTTCTGTACTGAACAGTACAATTTGTGTCTTATTATTTTTATAATTCATGTAACTGGAGAGTCCTCTTCACAGACAAAGTTTAATATTGGAGTTCTACAGGGTTCAGTACCAGGACCAGTTCTGTTTACATTATCTGTCTGAATTTCTACGAACATTATTGCTAAGGATTGTCTTATTGCATTGGAGTCACACTGGGTTAAATATGTACACTTGGGTTTTAAGGGGTATTTATTATTTTCTTCTTTTTTTTTTTCTTTTTTTTGGGTTGTATGGAAGCCCCAAACGCAATTTCATTGTTCTTGACAATGACAATAAAATAAATACTAAATACTAAATATACATGCTTCCTTAGGCAGTATCATCAGAAGGCATAGCATACATTTCCATTGCATTGCCAACTTTATCTATCCATTAAGCCAGATTACACACACCAATTAGTTAAACTGCAGGAATATCTTAAAGACATTTTTCAAATGACCTTGGCCTCCAGTAACACTGTGAGGAATCTTGGAGTCATTCTTCACAATGATATGTCCTTCAATGCACATATTAAACAAATGTCTAGGATTGCTTTCTTCCATTTGCGCATTATATCCCAAATTAGAAACATCTTGTCTCAGAACTAGTTCATGCTAGTTCTAGTTTATGTATTACTTCTAAGCTGGACTACTGTAATTCATTATCGTCAGGATGTCCTAAAAACTCCCTGAAAAGCCTTTGGTTAATCCTGCAGCAAGAGCACTGACAGGGACTAGAAAGAGAAAACATATTTCTCCTATACTGACTTCCCTTCATTGGCTCCCTGTTAAATGCAGAATTCAAAATCCTGCTCCTCACATACAAGGTCTTGAATAATCAGGTCTCATCTTGTCTTAATGACCTTATAGTACCATATCACCCGATTAGAGCACTTTGCTCTCAGACCGCGGCTTACTTGTAGTTCCCAGAGTATTTAAAAGCAGAATAGGAGGCAGAGTCATCTGTGGAACCAGGTTCCAGTTTGGATTCAGGAGATAGACATTATTTAGTCAAATTTGTGAAAAATCAAAGACTTTCAGAATTTTTCTGAATGCTTCTTTAGCTTAATTCTAAATGTTTTACTTTTATGTATCTTTCTGTTGGCAGCAATTGAAAAATAAACCCAGTGCTTTAGATGAAATGAGCTCCATTCCTTTAATTATTGACTTTGCATGTTTTCTGTTCAGTGTTGTGCAAACTATGTAACACATTTATGAACACTCTCTTCTAAATTTAAGAACTGACTACTGTAAAAAAAAAAGTTCATATCTCTAACCTAAAGTTTAACAATTTACTCTTTGCTTAGGTCTTGGTATGCAGATTTCAAGAAAATGAACGATAGCTGTCTACTTTTTTTCAATAATACTTACATATATTACAACAAACTTGCAATGTCAGCATAGATTTAATATCTACAGCATCTACCTATACACTCCACTTCAGTACACTTCAGAACTTCTTTCAGTAACTACGAGCTGTGCTATTGATATGGCTTAAGCCAATCACCTTGGACATGTGAATGGTTGTATTCACAAGATACAAGTGAACAAAACAAAATAAATTCTATCGTAGAAACTGAGATCCCTACCTCTGAGCATAAAAAGAAGGGTTCTGGAGAGCTTAAACCCCTACATCCTGAGAGATTTGCCTGGGGTGCAAAACTACATGTATAACGTTGTGGTCTATGGAGACTCCAAGAAGGCTCATGATCCACACATGTAGGCAGACCTCAAACGCCTCCAGATAAATGCAACAAAAAAAGTTTGTTCAGCCAGACCAGCATTCCATTTCTGATAGATGTGATTTCCAGAGATGGCCTGTGCTCTAAGTTTTTGCCTGACTATACTATACAACAGTGATGAGGCATTCTGGGAAGTAATACACAGACTGAAATGCAGTGGAATTTGATGGCAGAAGAAAGCTTCAGGGAGACTAAAACCTATCACAAGTATATATATAATATAGAAATAGAACAGATAAAATACAAATAGTACAAATAAATAAATGAAGACAGAAAAGGAGAGAAAATATTGACGTGTGAAACAGAGATGTGTGCAAAAGAGCTATAGCTTAATATGCTGCCTTAATATGCTGGATGACCTGATGTGCAAAAAATTATTATTTCTGTTCAATAATAGGTCAGCTGTTCAAGAGTCTGATGGCAGTGTGGAAGAAGGAGTTGTTGAGTCTGGATGTTCTGGATTTCACACTTCTGAACCTCTGTCCCAAGGGCAGAAGTGTGAACAGTCTGTGTTGGGGGTGTGTGAGGTCTTTGAGGATGGAGGCAGCTCTCCTCTGGACTCTGCGATGGTAGATGCTCTGAAGAGAGGGCAGCGGAGTCCTGATGATCTTCTCCACAGTTGTTATCACTCTCTGCAGGCGTTTGCGGTCCATGACAGTAGTGCTGCCGTACCATGCTGTGATGCAGCTAGTCAGTTCTAGGTTACTGGAAAACCTAGCACTTGTGATTTATGACCCTGGATTCCATACCTTCGTTACCACAGATTTCTGAGACTGAGACACTATCCTAGCCCAGCTTCACAAAAACAACATTGAATGCAGAGATGGGCAGTAATGCGTTACTTGTAACTTCTTTTTACAGCAAAAAAACCCCTAAACGTCCAAGCAAGCACCGAGTGCGCTACGACGTAATGAGAAATTCACAGAGAAACTCGCGGATTCTTCCACTGACCGCTGCGGCACACCTGCATCAGGGTAAACCTCTGCCTACCCCACTTCTGTTTTACAGGTGACAATAGAGCAACAGAACCGCTAGGCTTTGATTTTATTTATTTTCTGCTGTGATTTACTTGCATCTATTTGAAAGAGTGAGTGTAAACACAAAAAAAATATTTTATTTTATGTGCTGGAATGTGCAGAAAATAGGTTTAAATGTTAAACAAATTTCTTCCAGTCAGAGAATGTTGCATATAATTAAATTTTTGCTTGATGCATAAAGTTAAAAGATTAAAACTAATAAAACAAGTTTTTAAAACAGACTTTTCCATTTGATTACACATTGTATGATGGATTATGTAGAAAAAGTAGAATTGGGCTGAAAGATCTATTGCTTTATTACCTGTTCAGGTTGTAAATCGTGTTTTTTAAAAAGTAACTAAGTAATCAGTATGGAGGATTAAAAAAATGTAAATGGTGTAGGTGGATCTCTTCACTTAAAAATGAAAATAAATGAATAAAAAAATGTATCAAGAAAAATAAGGCTAAAGTAAAGTTTTACCTTCAGAACTTCAGCTGAATGCATTATATTTTGTTTTTAAACTTTCTATTATTTTGACATAGGCTTAATAAACCTGAGGTGTATTGCGTGAAAGAGATTTTTATCCAGAGTTTGTTGATTCCAAGTGCTTTGCAGAAACATAGACATGCTATTTGGCTGGTAGATGCTTGTACCATCTACCAGCCAAATAGCATGTCTATGTTTCTTACATGTGTTAGGCTAAACCATTATGTGAAGCAGGCAAGAGTTGGCTTTTGTCGCTGCTGCAGCTTTTTCACAAGCAGAACATGTCTTGGGTAATGGAGATGTTGGCCACCAGGCGGCAGGCAAAACGTATTTTGGAGAATTCATATTTAATGCGATCTGACAAGGGAGATATATGAGACACACAGAGAATTGGCATGTATTATTACTCTCTCTCTCCCTCTCTCTCTCTCCCTGTATATATATATATATATGAAAAAAAATAGCACTGGGTGTTTACAAACTGCGTTTGAAGATGTATTAAGAACGCTGTATAAAAAACTCTTTAAGAATTTAGTCTTAAATGCAGATGTTTGTATTTCAATACTTGTCTTGTATGATGTTCTTTGGTCTTCAAATACCAGACTATTTTAACAACGGTGATGGGTAAGTTTTGTATAATAATAATAAAAACAAATTTAAGGTCCACCCACTCGACTCTGACGCGATCTCACTGAAGGGTTCCCACGGATACAGGAAAGTGTTTCAGTTCGGTATAGAAAACTGGCGTAGGGGCATTTAAGCCACATTTCACACACTGAAGAACGAAAGTACTTTGAGGAGACAAAAATCTTTCTTTTCAAAGGTAGGCATTTCTCTGAAACCCATTCCCGCACACTTGTTGCGTGTGTTTTGTGGAGAATTCTGTTATTTTTCTTTTCACAAGAAGCGGGCTGTAAAAAACAAAAACAAAAAACAAATACAAACTGAAAAACAGCTTCGATCTGTGATCACCCCGCCTTCACATGACTTATTATTAAATATTCATCCGCTCTGCTGTTTTGATCAGTTTGAGAGTGTGTTTTGATCACGTGGAGAAACTATGTAATGGCATGAAGACATCATCTTGCCCAAATGATGTTTTTCCAACACATTTAAAAAATATATTTTTAAGGTTATCGGTACTGACATCTTAAGGATTTTTAACAGCAGTCTTAGTTCAGGTGTTGTGCCACCCCGTTTCAAACATGCTGTTGTACAGCCTGTACTTTAAAAAATCATCTGGATTCCTCTGTCCTCTCAGATTTCTGGCCTATTTCAAAGCTTCCTTTCCTGTCAAATTTTTTTTTTGAAAAGATTTTATTCGTTCAGCAGCAATCTTTTTTTAAATTGACACGGTGTCCTTGAGAGGTTTCGTTCTGGTTTTAAAGCTCTTGGCAGCGCTGAAACCGCAAAGTTTTTAACGGTCTTTATTTAGCCACTAACTCAGGAGACTCGGCTGTGCCTTTGCTTTTGGATCTGACAGCTGCCTTTAATACTGTTGACCACAGCATCTTGATCTCACATTGGGGCATTGCAGCATCAGATTGGTTCAGTGGCATTAGAGTGGTTCAGGTCTGAGAGGACTTTCTCTGTGAGCTTTGGAGATTTTATCTCTTCCTCAGCTCCCTGTAACCCACACAATTTCCTCAGGGATTAATAAACTATGCTGATTCTCATTCTGATTACTTGTGGTGTTGCCCAGGGATCTATATTGGGGCCAATTTTATTCTCTATTTATATGCTACCTCGAGGTCTATATATATATACATAGTGATAGTAAGTAGTATAGATATAGTAGGTATAGTATAGTAGTGTAGTAGGTGTACGTATATGGAGGGATGTATAATAGTAGTATATAGTAGTATAGTAATATGATATATGAGTATATAGATATAGGCAGTGAAGGTGATATATGAGTAGTGAGTATGATATAGGTAGTGAGGTGATAGTATTATGATGGAGTATATGATATAGTATATAGTATAGGGGTATGAGTGGTAGGGGGTAGGTATATTTTTTGGTTTTTTTTGTTTGTTTGTTTGTTTTTTTTTGAAGAAAATATAACATTTGTTTCCATTCATACACCGATGACACTCAGATCTATCTAGGACTGAAGACGAGCTGCCCTGCCCCACTGCTATGGATAGTTACCCCACCATTACTTCAGTGTCTCGGTGAAGTTAAAGCCTGGATGGCCTCTAACTTCTCTTTAATGAGAATAAAACCAAAGTGGTAATTTTTGGACCAAGTGGCAATCCCAGCACAGCTGATTTTAACCGGCACAGTCTTACTGCTTATATGTTGGAGTTATCCAGATCTGCCTTGTAAGACTGCAGTTGGTCCAAAATGTCGCAGCTCGTCTTCTGACACGAACCAAAAGACGCGAACATATTTCCCTGGTGCTTGCCTCTTCACTGGCTCCCTGTTCACTTTGGAGTTGATTTTAAATTTTTTATTGTTGACTTATAAAGCCCTGAATGGAAAGGCTCCTGGGTATTTGTCTGACCTCTTATGGGCCCTCTAGATCTATTAGATCAAATGATCTTCTGATTTTATGGATACCAAGGTTGAGGCTGGTTCAAAGAGGCGATCGAGCGTTTGGGGTTGTATAGCGCCTTAACTGTGGAATAATCTACCCCTACACATCAGACAGGCTCCTTCTGTGAAACCTTTTAAATCTCATCTTAAAACACATCTGTATTCACTGGCTTTTAATGCAGTATGAAAGTTATTTGTTATTTATTTGTTGTTTGGTACCAATATCATAAATTATTTGGAATTAGTTGTTTTGTATTTTTGTACAGCACTTTAGTCAACGTTGTTGTTGTAATTAAACGTGCAGTATATATAAATAAACGATAACGAAACTATTATGGTTTGATCGAGGAGGTGATCAGGTTGTCAATGGGACAGTTTGAGCACACGAGGTTCTCTCTTAAACGCTACACGGGTATTTTTGAAAACGTAGATTTTCCGATTTCCTTTAAAAAAAATCTCGTCCACACAAAATATCTCCGTTCTCATGTAAATGCAAAAAACCGGAGTCAAAAAGTCAAACCAGAACCCCTAACCCACTAAGAAATGTTGGCCAATCAGAAGTCTAGAAACCTGGGAGAGAAAGAGTATACAGGGTTTTGTGTCCTCACAAAGGAATGGAAATTTGGACGAAAGGTGCAAACGCATAGTAAAAGCTGCGTTTTCTAAATAAATTAATAAATAGCCGTGTACATCGGACTGCGGTCAAGTGAGCCCTCACATGAGAAGTTACAGTCAAGCTAGCCGCACCCCCAGCCGCACCTATAATCTTGTTGGCACCCATACCGTAATAGGCGTAAGAAAAGTGCAACAAGAAAATGCGGCTCGCTTGACTTTGACTTCGCATGTGAGTGCTCACTTGACCGCGGTGTGGATGTAGCCTTATGCATGTGAGTGTAAACGCCGGGATACAAGTATAAAGCACCATTTACGTTGCAGTGAGAGTTGCAGTGACGATTACAGTTCGACGTCAAGGGTGAGCAATAGATGGCACCTCCTTGGGCACAACGCCACAGGTGGCCTGTCTTTAGGCGTATTAATTTTTTTGTTAAGCTGCTAGAGCATGTGTCACTGAATCTTGTTCTTTTAATTAGTGTCTGAAAAGTGTTTTAATTTCAGGTCTGGTAGTATTGTAAGTCCTGCCACGTAGTTTGCTGTTTTTTCCCCTGCTGCTCCTTATTAGTTTCAGTTATTTTATTAATAAAAATCCTTTAATTAGTTTTTCTACGCCTTTGCCTTGTCAACAACCATATTTCCTGGGGTGTATCTCCACGCCAAGGTAGCGTTGTCAGTTCCATGTTTACAGACAGCTGTCTTTATTAAATTTTATTTCATTTTTGAGATGCTAAATCTATTTTGGCCTAGCTGAAAAAGACTTTAAAGCATTCACCTTATCCCTGACTGTGGTTGCTGTCCATGGTGCTGATCAAAAGCTGTAATGATGCTACTGATATTATTATTATTATTATTATTATTATTATTATTATTATTATTATTATTATTATTATTATTTAAAATATATATGTAAAGTATATTATTTTTGCACTCAAACACTGTGTGCGTGTGTGTGTGGTGGGGGGACTCATTTCTCTCAAACAAACCATTTTCTGAGCTGCTAGAATAAATGTTTTTGAGTCTGGTGATGTGAAAATTCGCTTTGAGTATGTGCAGAAGAGACAGACTCCAAAAAAAGCTGATAAGTGTAGTATAATATACTATGTAAACTGAAATGTTTTATTGAGGAAAACTGTCTGTGGTGTTTGTCTCTTATATAGGTACAATGATGAGATGCTGTGGTCTGCTAACTGCCCAGAACAAACCAGGTAAAAATCTGATAAACATTAAAATGAATTTTCAATTTGTCATAAAAAAATTAATAGAGTTGCATGGACAGATGGCTCAGCAGAAAATCTAATTTTGACTTTAAAAAATAAATGCTACTATGAAGTGTGACTGTTAGAATTCTGTTTGTCTGTCAGTTCCTCTGAAGAGCATTGAGGTGGAGCTGGAGGTGAGGGACCATGTGGCTACAGTGGTCTCCACTCTGAATTATGAGAACAAGGAGAACAAACCATTAGAGGCTGTTTTTGTCTTCCCTCTGCCTGGAGACGCTGCTGTCTGTCATTTCAGTGCTAAGATCGGACAGACACAGATTGTAGCTGAGGTGATGGAAAAACAGAAGGTGAGCTGGACAGTAAATATAACCTCATTATAAGTAAGATTATCTATTCCATGGACAAAAAGCAATGTGTGGTAGGTTATCCATAGACTTGAGAAAAGTCATTTGACACTATAGATCATCATATATTAAAAGAAAACTGGAACGTTATGGTGTCAGAGAGCGGTAGTTTTAGATTGGTTTCCGAGTTAATTTAAGTGACAGGAAGCAGTTTGTGAAATTAAATGGTTGTTGCTCCTTATGTATGGACATTGCTTGTGGTGTACCCCAAGGGGTCAGTTTTGGGCCAAATTCTTCTTTTTTAACTTTACATAACTGACATCTGTAAAGTGTCCAAAGTATTAAAAATGGTACTCTTTGCTGACTATACAAACATTTGCTCTGGTGCATGATCTGCAGACATTTATTGGAGGAAATGACTAATGAAAATAAGTAAAGTGAACGTTCTGCTTGATAAAAACAAATTATCTTAGAATTTGAATAAAAGCAAGACACTTCACCCTACCTGCCTACTGGTGTTGGCCAGAGGGGCCGATGGCGCGATATGGCAGCCTCGCTTCTGTCAGTCTGCCCCAGGGCAGCTGTGGCTACAACTGTAGCTGCCTCCACCAGTGTATGAATGTGAGAGTGAATGAATAGTGGTATTGTAAAGCGCTTTGGGTGCCGAAAAGCGCTATATAAATGCCAATCCATTATTATTATTATTATTATTAGTTCCTATTATTATTATATATTTATTATTATTATTATTATTATTATTATTATTATTATTATTATATTTATTACCAGCAAAGGAGTTTTGCATTTCTGTCCATGGAGTGAAGCTGTGGAACAGTTTGAATATGGAGTTGCAGCAGTGTCCAAACATAAAGCAGTTCAAAAAGAGTTATAAAGATATAGTTATAATGATTTTCATGAAAGAAAAGGAAAATGTTGAAATTCGGTGAATGTCTCTATTTAGAAAGTGTCATGATGTGATGTATATACAGTATTATATCAGATATCTGTTCGCTATTTTTACTGCAGATTTTATCAGTAAGGAAGCTGACTAAATATTGATAACCTAAGGCAAAGGGATGGGATTAAATAAGTGTGTAGGCTACTACTTCCCACTCCTTTTTGATATGTAACTGAATCGGAACAGTTGAAGCAATATTGAAATGTATTAGCTTTATTTTGTATAGCATTATTTTCTCTTCGTTTCTTTGCTAAATGTACTTGTATATTGTTCACATGATTGAAATAAATTAACAAACAAACAGACAAACAAGATTCAAATTAATAATAAACACAGTGAATGTCACTGACATGTGCCACCTGTCCTTCAGGCTCGTGAGGAGTATGATGATGCTCTGAGCTCGGGTCAGCAGGCCTTCCTATTGGAGGAGAGTGATCAGAGTCCAGATATATTCTCTCTGAGTGTGGGCAGTCTGCCTCCAGGAGAGAGCGCCTCCATCAGGTTGGAGTACGTGACTGAGCTGGCTGTGCAGGCTGATGATGGTCTGAGGTTCTGTCTGCCTGCTGTGCTCAACCCTCGATACCAGCCTCAGGGTAGGAAAAACTTGATAACAGAAAGCCTCAAACTCAGCACCTCTGCATAGAAAAAGGTTTCATAACTGCAACTATGGTGGTGGAGGAATTTCCAACCTCTTTCTCTCTCCGTCTCTCTTCCTCCATAAATAAAATATTTTTGAATTTGTTATGTAGACATAAAAGATAAACTTGAAAAGAATTAAGCGTAACATGGAAACATAAACATTGAAAACAACTGTCTTTCTCAACACTTTATTTTCAAGTCCAGAATCTATAACATGATTAGGGGATGGACTTTGGGGTTACGGAGTATCTGTGCTGTGTTAGGCTATGTCATTCTTTCTTTCTCATTCTGCATTTATTCTGTCTTTCAAACATACAAAATTATTTGATTGCCTTCCACCATTACTATAACTGCAGTTTCTTTGCTCTTTGTGTCATTTCTAGCCAGAATTTAAACACAGGGTTTACTGTGGCTCCTCTGAAAGAGAACACCTCAAATCAGAAGTACTTGACTCCCTGCTATAACTCGCAAATGTGCTCCTTAAAGCAGATAAAGTAAGCTAGAAACAGTGTCTCACTAATTTAGAAGATCATCATTTAGCTTAAAAATAGTTTTTTGCTTTATAAAAAAGCCTTCAGTAAAGCTAGAAGGTTACTATTCATCACTGATTGAAGGAAATAAGAGCAACCCTAGGTTTCTCTGCAGCATTTTATTCATTTTATTCTATTACATTGTCTACAATTGTGTACAGTATCTTATTCTTATCCTTTTCCAGTGTTTTTCTAATTTTTACGATGTAACTTTGCACTGTCCACTTTCTGCTGTAACAAAACAAATTTCCCACAGGTTGGACTAATAAAGGTTATCTTATCGTATCTTATCTTAGCACTGTAGTCAAGCTGACAAAAAGTCAGAGCTCTGCTGAGCCAACCATTCCTTTAACGTTAAATAGTAATGAATTCATGAATGTCTTCACAAATACAATTTTAACTACTAGAGGAAAAACATACTGATAATCATCTCACTGACTTAACAATGTGTAGAGTTACTTTCAGTACCAGTGGTATTTATTTCATCTTTTTCTTCAATTGATCTTTCTGAGTTAACTTCAGTAATTACTTCATTACTTCCTCCAAATGATCAACATGTCTCATAGACCCCATTCCTACAAGACTGTTCAAAGAAACTCTGCCAATAGTTAATATTTCATTCTTAAATATGATCAACCTATTTCTATTAAGCGGCTATGTACCACAGGTCTTCAGACTGGCAGTAGTTCAACTGTTACTTTAAAAGCCACCTCTAGACCCAGCAGTCTTAACTAATTACAGGACAGCCTTCCCCTAATTAGGACTGGATCAGGTGGCCCAGAAACTTCCCTTAGTTACACTGCAATAGGTCAAGGTTCCCATGAAGCATTAAGTGTTTTTCTTCACTGAGTGTTTTTTCACTCACTATACGTTTACACATACCTCTGCATTTAATCATAGTTCATCTATCTCGGCATGCTCTTTGCCTGTCTTTTTCATTCTCCTCTCCCCTCATCTCCACCGGTCGTGGCAATGGCTGGCCCTCCCTCAGATCCTGGTTCTCACCGTTTATTCTGTAAATAGGGAGTTTTCTCCTCTCCCATATTTCCAAAACCTTGCTCATAGGGGGTCTTTCGAGTGTGGGGTTAGTGCCCTACAGTCTGTCTTTCTCTGCCCGAGTGTCCTCTCCTCGTCCAATCTCTAAAGTAGAGTCCAACTGTTCCCTGGACCCTCTGCAGTACCTCAACACTGATCAAACCCAGGCCACGGTAGGTAGAGTGCTGATGTGTCTGCTGTGTGTGGTTGTTACTTGTTACTGAGGAATAAATATGAATGTGTTTGTGGTGTGCAGGTCAAGCTGGCTGCAGGACACAAGTTTGACAGAGATGTTGAACTGCTGATTTATTACAAAGACGCCCACCAGCCCACTGCTGTGGTGGAGGCAGGACAGGCCTCTGCTGAGCCGGGTGAGTGAGAAATGAGTAGAGTAGTTGATTTGCAATTATTAAAAAAAATGCTTATCTACTCTGCTTGGAAGTTCAATTTGTTGAGCATAAACAAAAACAATTTCTCAATTTTTCTGTCTTTATTTTTCAGGCTCTCTGATGGGTGATCCAGTGGTGATGGTGAGTCTGTACCCTGAGTTCCCCCAGTCTGCAATGGCTTCATGTGGAGAGTTTGTGTTCTTAATGGATCGATCTGGAAGTATGAGTAATACTCGCATCCGCAGTGCCAAGGTATCTGTAATATTTTAATCATAAACTCTTTAGTTTCAAATTGTTCCTCTCACACAGTGGCCTCACTATATTTTCAATGTTCTGTTAAGGATACTCTGCTGCTCCTGTTGAAGAGCTTACCAATGGGCTGCTATTTCAACATTTACAGTTTTGGGTCCATGTTATGAACACATCTTCCCGTGAGTCTCTCCCTCATATCAGCCAGCCCAAGGAAAGGCCATGCTGTCTTGTGTTAAAATATCTTAATGGCTTTTTTGATGCATGTGTTTATGTGATGGCAGTAAGAGTGTGGAGTACAGCCAGCAGACCATAAAGGAGTCTCTGAAGAAAGTTGAGCAGATGGAGGCTAATCTTGGAGGAACTGAGATCCTGGAGCCCCTCAAATATATTTACAGCCAGCCCTGCATTCCCAATCAGCCAAGACAGGTAACACACACTCACACGCTCTTCTGGTTTGCTGTCCTCGTGGGGACATCCCAATAACATAATGCTTACCCTAAACTTAACCATTAACCATAAACCAATTGTAACCCTAAAACACTAAAACCACAATTTAAGTGTGAAAAATGCCTCCAACAACGTGGGGACCTGGATTGTCCCCACCAGATAGTAAATTTCAGACTTTGGTCCCCACCAAGATAGTAAGAACCCGTACGCGTGCGCGCGACCACACACCAACACACACACACACACACACACACACACACACACACACACACACACACACACACACAAAAACACACACACACACACAAACAAACTGCTTTGCATTAATCTCCTGGAAATTTCCTTTGAACTTAATTTTACTTTCTGCTTGCCTTGCTTTAGCCTTAGAACAACTTCATCTTAAAATATAATGATTTAGGATATTTTAGCTTTTTTTATATCACCATGAAGATGCTTTATAGGGATGTATCTACATAGAGCAGATTCAGTTTCATAAAAACATTGGACAAAACTTGGACCACACACGCTCTACAAATGTTTTCTCAGCATTGGCACAGGGTTAAAATATATCACATATTTTAACCCTGTGAATATAATCGTTGTTCATGTAACAGCTTTGTTCTTTAGTTTGGAGTTCATACTAACTGTACATTGTTCTTTGCACACTACCATAAAAACATTTGTGTTTCTGAATCCTAACTCAGCTCTCAGAACAAGCTGTGTGTTTCTGGGTCTGATGTTTGTCCCTATGTGCCAACTCTCCTCTCTAGCTGTTTGTCTTTACTGATGGAGAGGTGAGGAACACCAAAGAAGTGATAGATCTGGTGAAGAAGAACTCAGATTCTCACAGGTGAAACCACAAAAACACAAGTACGTCTACACAATTACAGAATGTCCAACATGTCCTCTATGTAGAAAACTGTTGTATTGCAGGTGTTTCTCTTTTGGGATTGGGGAAGGGGCCAGCTCTGCTCTCATCAATGGGATGGCCAACGAAGGAGGAGGTCATGCTCAGTTCATCACAGGGACTGACAGGATGCAAGCAAAAGTAAGACATTAAACACAATTAGAAGTCAAGTTAAACATTGCTGCAGCAGCAGCAGCAGCAGCAGCAGCAGATGCATATTTGTGATCAGACCTGCAGTGAGTAAAATGTCTGTTCCAGCTGTTTGTGTATATTTGGAGAGTTTTTCATTATTTTTCAGGCGATGCAGTCGCTGCGATTTGCTCTGCAGCCGACTGTGGTCGACATCTCAGTCACATGGGATTTACCAAAGGAAGTGTCTGTCACTGTCCTCTCTCCACCAATCACAGCACTTTTCCAGGGTCAGAGGTCACTGATTTATGCCCAGCTCACTGGACAGGTAGGAGCAGCAGCCTCTCATGTTGTTGTTTAACTATTTCATAACTTCTGACCCTGTGATTCTGTGTCAGAGCTCAGAGGCAGCAGAGGGCTGTGTGACGGTGAAGTACAGCCTGGCAGGTCATCCCTCTGAGAACCAGTTGCACTTCAGTCTCAGACCTGCAGAGGACACTGGGTAAAACAGAGTTTAAGAAACTCAGTACTTTTCATTGGTTCATGACTTTAGATATATTGGGTTGAAAATAGCAGTAGATTATAATGAATATGAACTGAAATATGTTGTGTTCACATCTGAAATAAAGTATTTAAAAAAAAAACAAAGAAACACTTAAGTACCATTCTTGTGTTTTCCTTCTTGTCTGCAGACTAACAGTCCACAGGTTGGGTGCTCAGACTCTGATTCGTTCCCTGGAGATGGAGGAGAGAGAGCACAGAGGACAGCAAGGTGGAGGAGTGAAGGAGAAGGTGGTGCAAGTCTCAGTGTCCAAATCAGGAGTGAGCAGTTCTTTTAAC
>NW_024583202.1:0-30209 GCF_018398535.1 Haplochromis burtoni | reverse complement strand
ATCCTTTGGTTTGAATAAGATGGTTGAAAGTTTGTTGTAGAATGTGTTGGGCATACCCTGTTTGAACCCCCTTTGAAGTTTGGAGCTCTTAAGCTATTTGAGTTAGTAGAACTGTTTTTAAAAAACAGTCTTTACATGACTTAATTTAAGTAGTTTGAACATTTGAATTTACAGTGTTTTGTGTGTACAAAATTTAATGTTGTGATATTATTACTAGTACCTTTTGAACCCCTTGATTTGAATCATGATAAGAAGTCCAGTTGATACATTTTGCCACTTATATTTAATCTTATTCTTGTCTCCTGTCTCACAGATGGCCGTGCACACCCACCTGGTAGGTCAGAAGCTGTGTCTCTGTGTTGTATAAATGTAGTAAATGACAACAAACAGTAAATAAACCAGCACATTTCTGTGACACAGCTGCTGTTTAACTACATTTCAGCTTTAATGTGAAATGCAGTTTGTACAGGAGCTGTTATGGGTTTTTGTTTTCGTAGTTATTAACATATAGTCCGTTGTCCAAAGCACCAAGTGAATATGAATATTATTTTGCACAATGTTTAAATTGTTTTTGACTGCTCATGTATGAAGCTCAACAACCAAAAAATTTGTAAATTATGTTTGCTAACATGTTTTCACCTATTTTCTTACTTCTTTTTTTGTCTTTCTCAGCATTCGAGACATATCGTAAGAAACAATGCTTTTTTTAAAATATATTTTGTGTTTTGTAATTATTAACATTAGTGTGTCTAAAGCAACAAGTGATGAAGATTGAGTTGTTACAATGTGTGTGATATTTCAAAGATTACTGAATAACTTTCTAGACTTTAAACAATGCTTTTAATGCGTAACTAATTATACCAACATCAGAAGCCAATCACTGAATCTGTTTTCTTCCTTTTCTTTTTTTTCTGTTGACCTCGTATATCTATTTTATCCCTGACCAGAGCATTATCAACCTCTAAGACTAGGTCAGTTTAAAAAAGTTCTTTTTTCATTTTTTACATTGTAACATTAATAAAGAATAAGAAGAGAAAACATATAAAACAAGAAGCATTCAGACAGCACACACCTCTGTGATGGAGTAATTAGAAAGAGTAATTAATTAGATTGCTTGTTACTGAAAAAAGTAACGTCGTTAGTAACTTCATTACTTTTACCATTTATATCAATGTGTTTATATATATATATATATAAATATATATTGTGTGTGTGTGTGTGTGTGTGTGTGTGTGTGTGTGTGTGTGTGTGTGTGTGTGTATTAAACGCCTTGGTGGGAATCATATAGAAGTTTAGTTGATACATTTTGTTACTGATAATTAATCTTATTCTTATTTTCTGTCTCACAGATGGCTGTTCACGCCTACGTGGTAGGTTAAAAGTTGTGTCTCTGTGTTGTATAAATGTAGTAAATGGTAACAAACAGTGAATAAACCAACACATTTCTGTGACGCAGCTGCTGTTTAACTACATTTCAGCTTTAATGTGAAATGCAGTTTGTACAGAAGCTATTATGTTTGCCCAGGTTTTTTCATAGTTATTAACATAGTCGGTTGTCCAAAGCAGCAAGTGAATATGAATATTATTCTGCAAAACGTTTAAATTGTTTGTGATGAGTCACAGTATGAAGCTCAACAACCAAAAAATTTGTAAATTATGTTTGCTAACATGTTTTCACCTTTCATCTTTATTTCTTTTTTCTGCTTTCTCAGCATCCGCGGAATATAGTAAGGAAATCTTTTTTTAATATTTTGTGTTTTGTAATTATTAACATTGTCTAAAGCAACACGTGTTGAAGATTGAGTTGTTTCAATGTGTGTGATATTTCAACAATTATTGAATAACTAACAACTTGGTAGACTTTGTAGACTCACTGAGGTTGTTTTCTTAATTATTGAATATCACCTATTTTTTTCCTTGACCAGAGTGTCTTCCATCTGAAAGGACAGGTAAGTTTAAAAGTGTTTTTTTTTTTTTTTTTGTAAATTATAAATCAAAAAAGAGTAATTAAGAAAACATATAAAATAAAAAGCATTTTTCCATCTTTGCACATTTTAAAACAGTTTGTAGAGTTTTTATATTTTCAGGTTTGCTTTGGTAGTCATTAATTACATTGGTAGTCATTTGTTGACACAAAGTGAAGAAGGCTGAATTGCTATAACTTTTGTGTTATTTTGAGTATTATTGAATAACTTGTACACTTGAAATAGTTTGCAGTGAGTTGTCACAACATTACAAGCCAATCGTTGAGTTTTTCTTTTATTATGTCTTGCGTATTGGCATCATGCTCAAACATTTCCATTTTATCTCTCTAGAGTGGTCAGGTTTATATATTTTTAAAAAGGCGCACATCAATGGAACAAACGTGTTCATTGTATTTGATTGAATATCACCTATTTTTACCTTGAAGTTTAGTTAATACATTGTGTTACTGATAATTAATCTTATTCTTATCTTCTGTCTCACAGATGGTAATGGAAGCCTACGTGGTAGGTTAAAAGCTGTGTCTCTGTGTTGTAATTATTAACATTATCTAAAGCAACAAGTGATGAAGATTGAGTTGTTACAATGTGTGTGATATTTCAAAGATTACTGAATAACTAATAACTTTGTAGAATTTAAAAACTGCTTAATGAGTAAATAATTATAGCAACATCAGAAGCCAATCACTGTGTTTGTTTTCTTAATTATTGAATATCACCTATTTTTATCCTTGACTAGAGTGTCTTCCATCCAGAAATGAAGGTAAGTTTAAAAGTTTTTTTCCTGCATTGTAACATAAAAAAGAGTAAGTAAGATTTTTTTAAAAAAACATTTTTAAATGTTTTTGCTTTCACAGCACTCATCGATTGTGGTAAGGAAAAAAGTTTTTTAGTATTCTCTGTTTTGTAATTATTAACAGGCTGATGATGATGAAGGTGAAGGTTGAGTTTATTTTCTTCATACTCATATAAATCTAAATTGTATAAATTATTCCTGAACAGCAAGTCAAGGGAGGTCAGTTTAAAAAAATATGTTTACTAATTTCTACAGACACACACACACACACAACAGAGTAAAAAGAAAAAATATGAAACAAGAGGCGCTCTGAGAGTTAAAACCTCCATCAGTGCAGCTTATTTTTTGGGCAATATTTACTTTTATTGTGTTTTTTCTTTTTCGTTTTTTTAAAATTACTTAAATTCATCTGTGAGGTTAAAAATCTGTTTCTGTGATTTTTATAAATATAGCAATTGTCTGCAATCACTAAATAAACTAACACATTTCTCTGACAAAGTTAGTATTTTACCCATTCTAAGCTTGATGTGAAATACACTCATAGAGAAAAAGTTGTTTCATGTTATGTCAATTTTAAGAAAATTAACCATGTCTTTATGATTTTTTTTTTTTTAAAAATGGATGATACTGTTTACTTAATGATTTTAACATCAGACTTTTAATTGTGTGTTGTTTAGCTCGATCGCAGGTCATGCGCTCTGCTAGAGGTGAGTAAAAAGCTAAATGTTGCAGAAACAGTGTGATTAAAAATACGTTAAATGGCTGTAAGCACGCAACTAAACACCACATTCGTTTGCCACAGTTGATCTTTAATTTTGCCTTGGAAGCCTTTAACATCTTGTGTTTTTTGCGTTACCATTTCAATCCAGTGATAGTTGTTCTGCTTCTCAATTCTCAGGTCACCATTTGCTCCATGTTTTTAAATCAGCAAGAGACAACATATTGCTGCATTGTGATGACTGTTAAAAAAACATATGAACCAGTTCCTGACATAGGAGTCCAAGAGTTTTCATTGTCCTACATTTAAGAGAGATACCATTGCACTTGTTGCACATTTGCTTAGTCAGGACGCCCACAGGCAGTAGAATTGGAGCAGCTCCTATTTACTTTGTTTTAGATGACCGTTACTGCACTGGATGGATGTGGATTTCTATTTATTGGAAAGGAATAAACTTAACTCAGCATCAGTCATATGAAAGTAATGAATTACCAGATCACCCAGTTGGACTGTAGTGTGTGTGTTTTTATAATAATGACTTGAGCTTCATTGAGTTGTGGTCTCTCTAATCTCGCAGAACCTGATAGCTATGAACCAACAAACAAGTCTGACAGCAAAAAAGGGCTATTTACTCACATGAAGAAGAAGCTACCTGTCTTTTGGAAATCTCATAAGACGCCTACCAACTATGATGATGCTCGTCTAAACTTTGTGTATGAAGGTAATGATTTGATTTGATATACCTTTATTAGTCCCACAAGGGGAAATTTCATAAGGCTGCCGACCTATTGCACGCAATGGTGGCGCCATCTTACCCTCCGACCATACATACATTACACAAAACATCACATGGGGAAGACGGTCAGAGAGGTATAACAATGGAATGCACACATGGGAAAGATAAGGAGAAAAAAAATAACTCCCCCCAGACTGAGCTCCAACAGGGAGATCAGTTTGAGAACAGAAAAAAAAACACCTCTGCACATAGCACATGAAAAAACTCTTAATACACCAAAGAAACACATGACAAGCAACAGGGGTGGGTAAAGGGTGAGAGACAGCCGAATTAGACAGTACATCCGGGCCTGCGTGCGCTGGTCTCCTTGATCCACCGTCAGCATCGGAAGGGAATAAGCGTCGAAGGCGTTTGGAAAGGGAGGGGGGATGAGTGTGTGCATATCAGTGTATATGTATGTGTGTGCGTGTCCAGAGTTCAGCTGAGACAGTGTCCTTCGCCCTGCTAGGCTAAGTAAACAGTCTTCCAGCCAACCCAGGTGGCCTTGCATGGAATGGGAAGGAACAGACTAAACACAGTCGTTATCAACCAACAGAAGCGTCCAGTTTCCATCATTTACAGAATTTCAGGGCACCCAATACATTCTTCATTGTTGTCGTCACATTATAGTCATCTTACCATAACACTGCACTGCAAAAAAGAGGAAAATGTGCTTTACTGTAAATTTACTGTAGAATATTTGTCTTTGTATTTTCTCATACACATTTATGTTATACTATCATATTATAGTCCTTCAGCCGAGTATATGGACTACTATGAATTCTACTATATACATATATGTATGTATATATATATATATATATATATATAATATATATATTGTATATATATAAGCTAACGATTAATAAGACGATGTCAGAGGAATTGGTGCACAAATTATCATCACTCACAGATCAGTGCTGTCGCTCTCTATACACAGTTCGCACGATTGCAAAGTGAAAGCAAAAAAACAAGCGCAAATTCAAACGCGATTTCAATATGTCACATATTGACAGTGGCTCACCGATGCCAATGACATAATTACCCAGCTACATTTCTGAAAGAATGCAAAAGCATTGACATATATTTTTCCTTCCTACAATAGCCCGACGGGCAGGGCAGAGATAGATTTTGGTAGCCCGACTGAAAAAATCGCTAGCCCCGGGACGTCGGGCTAGCGATATTGCAGCCCTGTATCTGATTGAGGAATCACTCATCTTTGGAAAAGAGAGTTTATTACAGAGAAATGCTCTTTCCAAAATAAAAGCTATACTATCCGCTTCTTCTGGGCTATATTCTCAGCAGCATAAGGAGAATCATGTGCTAACAGCTGTCTAAATGACTCGGCTAAAGTTAGTAGCATGCTTGTTGTTTTTGTCTTTGCACTAGGATGATGTCGGCGTAAATGTGCAGTCATATTCGTTGTGTTCCCACTAGTGCTTTCAGGTTAATCTCGTTGAAATGACCTTAACGCCACAACACGGCAAATCTCCGTTAACGAGCTACCGCCGATCGCCCCGTGCATGGGGCTAGACGGCCAACACGTTAACGAGCTAACTGCGCTAACACACTAGTTCCCACCCATGTAATTGAGCATTGCATGGCACATCCAACATACTGTTTTACTTTAGTCCATGACTCGCTTACCTTCAGGGTCATACGTCACATGAAAACCAAAATAATTCCAAACGCCAGATCTGAATGAGGGTGGGGGAGGTCCATGTTGCAAGGAGAGCTTAACTTCTGTCTCGCTAGCTTGCCCTGCGCTCTTCCTTCTGACGATGCTGTCTGTGTTGAGCGCTCAGTGGATCTGCGCTCGACAGTGCAGCCTAGGCGGAGTAGTCGAACACAGATTCACTGAGCGCTCAACACAGACAGCATCGTCAGAAGGAAAGTTGATAAAATAAATTACAAATGTTGTATTGTTGATAATATAATACATATATATATATATATATATACATGTGTGTGTGTGTGTGTATTAAACGCCTTGGTGGGAATCATGATGAGAAGTTTAGTTGATACATTTTGTTACTGATAATTAATCTTATTCTTATTTTCTGTCTCACAGATGGCTGTTCACGCCTACGTGGTAGGTTAAAAGTTGTGTCTCTGTGTTGTATAAATGTAGTAAATGGTAACAAACAGTGAATAAACCAACACATTTCTGTGACGCAGCTGCTGTTTAACTACATTTCAGCTTTAATGTGAAATGCAGTTTGTACAGAAGCTATTATGTTTGCCCAGGTTTTTTCATAGTTATTAACATAGTCGGTTGTCCAAAGCAGCAAGTGAATATGAATATTATTCTGCAAAACGTTTAAATTGTTTGTGATGAGTCACAGTATGAAGCTCAACAACCAAAAAATTTGTAAATTATGTTTGCTAACATGTTTTCACCTTTCATCTTTATTTCTTTTTTCTGCTTTCTCAGCATCCGCGGAATATAGTAAGGAAATCTTTTTTTAATATTTTGTGTTTTGTAATTATTAACATTGTCTAAAGCAACACGTGTTGAAGATTGAGTTGTTTCAATGTGTGTGATATTTCAACAATTATTGAATAACTAACAACTTGGTAGACTTTGTAGACTCACTGAGGTTGTTTTCTTAATTATTGAATATCACCTATTTTTTTCCTTGACCAGAGTGTCTTCCATCTGAAAGGACAGGTAAGTTTAAAAGTGTTTTTTTTTTTTTTTTTTAAATTATAAATCAAAAAAGAGTAATTAAGAAAACATATAAAATAAAAAGCATTTTTCCATCTTTGCACATTTTAAAACAGTTTGTAGAGTTTTTATATTTTCAGGTTTGCTTTGGTAGTCATTAATTACATTGGTAGTCATTTGTTGACACAAAGTGAAGAAGGCTGAATTGCTATAACTTTTGTGTTATTTTGAGTATTATTGAATAACTTGTACACTTGAAATAGTTTGCAGTGAGTTGTCACAACATTACAAGCCAATCGTTGAGTTTTTCTTTTATTATGTCTTGCGTATTGGCATCATGCTCAAACATTTCCATTTTATCTCTCTAGAGTGGTCAGGTTTATATATTTTTAAAAAGGCGCACATCAATGGAACAAACGTGTTCATTGTATTTGATTCTCAGAGCAATCATTTAGTCTGAGCTCAGTGTATTTGTGTGTGCTCATTTCTTCATGTGATAAAGTGTTTTGTATGTACAAAATGTCATGTTGTGACATTATTCTAAGTACCTTTTGAACCACTTGTTTTGAATCATGATAAGAAGTCTAGTTAATACATTTCGTTAATGATAATTAATCTTATTCTTATCTTCTGTCTCACAGATGGATAGATGCGAAGCCTACGTGGTAGGTTAACAAGCTGTGTCTCTGTGTTGTAATTATTAACATTATCTAAAGCAACAAGTGATGAAGATTGAGTTGTTACAATGTGTGTGATATTTCAAAGATTACTGAATAACTAATAACTTTGTAGAATTTAAAAACTGCTTAATGAGTAAATAATTATAGCAACATCAGAAGCCAATCACTGTGTTTGTTTTCTTAATTATTGAATATCACCTATTTTTACCTTGAAGTTTAGTTAATACATTGTGTTACTGATAATTAATCTTATTCTTATCTTCTGTCTCACAGATGGTAATGGAAGCCTACGTGGTAGGTTAAAAGCTGTGTCTCTGTGTTGTAATTATTAACATTATCTAAAGCAACAAGTGATGAAGATTGAGTTGTTACAATGTGTGTGATATTTCAAAGATTACTGAATAACTAATAACTTTGTAGAATTTAAAAACTGCTTAATGAGTAAATAATTATAGCAACATCAGAAGCCAATCACTGTGTTTGTTTTCTTAATTATTGAATATCACCTATTTTTATCCTTGACTAGAGTGTCTTCCATCCAGAAATGAAGGTAAGTTTAAAAGTTTTTTTCCTGCATTGTAACATAAAAAAGAGTAAGTAAGATTTTTTTAAAAAAACATTTTTAAATGTTTTTGCTTTCACAGCACTCATCGATTGTGGTAAGGAAAAAAGTTTTTTAGTATTCTCTGTTTTGTAATTATTAACAGGCTGATGATGATGAAGGTGAAGGTTGAGTTTATTTTCTTCATACTCATATAAATCTAAATTGTATAAATTATTCCTGAACAGCAAGTCAAGGGAGGTCAGTTTAAAAAAATATGTTTACTAATTTCTACAGACACACACACACACACAACAGAGTAAAAAGAAAAAATATGAAACAAGAGGCGCTCTGAGAGTTAAAACCTCCATCAGTGCAGCTTATTTTTTGGGCAATATTTACTTTTATTGTGTTTTTTCTTTTTCGTTTTTTTAAAATTACTTAAATTCATCTGTGAGGTTAAAAATCTGTTTCTGTGATTTTTATAAATATAGCAATTGTCTGCAATCACTAAATAAACTAACACATTTCTCTGACAAAGTTAGTATTTTACCCATTCTAAGCTTGATGTGAAATACACTCATAGAGAAAAAGTTGTTTCATGTTATGTCAATTTTAAGAAAATTAACCATGTCTTTATGATTTTTTTTTTTTTTTAAAATGGATGATACTGTTTACTTAATGATTTTAACATCAGACTTTTAATTGTGTGTTGTTTAGCTCGATCGCAGGTCATGCGCTCTGCTAGAGGTGAGTAAAAAGCTAAATGTTGCAGAAACAGTGTGATTAAAAATACGTTAAATGGCTGTAAGCACGCAACTAAACACCACATTCGTTTGCCACAGTTGATCTTTAATTTTGCCTTGGAAGCCTTTAACATCTTGTGTTTTTTGCGTTACCATTTCAATCCAGTGATAGTTGTTCTGCTTCTCAATTCTCAGGTCACCATTTGCTCCATGTTTTTAAATCAGCAAGAGACAACATATTGCTGCATTGTGATGACTGTTAAAAAAACATATGAACCAGTTCCTGACATAGGAGTCCAAGAGTTTTCATTGTCCTACATTTAAGAGAGATACCATTGCACTTGTTGCACATTTGCTTAGTCAGGACGCCCACAGGCAGTAGAATTGGAGCAGCTCCTATTTACTTTGTTTTAGATGACCGTTACTGCACTGGATGGATGTGGATTTCTATTTATTGGAAAGGAATAAACTTAACTCAGCATCAGTCATATGAAAGTAATGAATTACCAGATCACCCAGTTGGACTGTAGTGTGTGTGTTTTTATAATAATGACTTGAGCTTCATTGAGTTGTGGTCTCTCTAATCTCGCAGAACCTGATAGCTATGAACCAACAAACAAGTCTGACAGCAAAAAAGGGCTATTTACTCACATGAAGAAGAAGCTACCTGTCTTTTGGAAATCTCATAAGACGCCTACCAACTATGATGATGCTCGTCTAAACTTTGTGTATGAAGGTAATGATTTGATTTGATATACCTTTATTAGTCCCACAAGGGGAAATTTCATAAGGCTGCCGACCTATTGCACGCAATGGTGGCGCCATCTTACCCTCCAACCATACATACATTACACAAAACATCACATGGGGAAGACTGGTCAGAGAGGTATAACAATGGAATGAGGAAAGATAAGGAGAAAAAAAATAACTCCCCCCAGACTGAGCTCCAACAGGGAGATCCGTTTGAGAACAGAAAAAAAAACACCTCTGCACATAGCACATGAAAAAAACTCTTAATACACCAAAGAAACACATGACAAGCAACAGGGGTGGGTAAAGGGTGAGAGACCGCCGAATTAGACAGTACATCCGGGCCTGCGTGCGCTGGTCTCCTTGATCCCTGTCAGCATCGGAAGGGAATAAGCGTCGAAGGCGTTTGGAAAGGGAGGGGGGATGAGTGTGTGCATATCAGTGTATATGTATGTGTGCCAGAGTTCAGCTGAGACAGTGTCCTTCGCCCTGCTAGGCTAAGTAAAAGTCTTCCAGCCAACCCAGGTGGCCTTGCATGGAATGGGAGAGGAACAGACTAAACACAGTCGTTATCAACCAACAGAAGCGTCCAGTTTCCATCATTTACAGAATTTCAGGGCACCCAATACATTCTTCATTGTTGTCGTCACATTATAGTCATCTTACCATAACACTGCACTGCAAAAAAGAGGAAAATGTGCTTTACTGTAAATTTACTGTAGAATATTTGTCTTTGTATTTTCTCATACACATTTATGTTATACTATCATATTATAGTCCTTCAGCCGAGTATATGGACTACGATCGAACCTTCTACTAACATAGTTGTAAGCTCAGATATTACTATTCATTTTAAATGCATATAAAGCTAACGATTAATAAGACGATGTCAGAGGAATTGGTGCACAAATTATCATCACTCACAGATCAGTGCTGTCGCTCTCTATACACAGTTCGCACGATTGCAAAGTGAAAGCAAAAAAACAAGCGCAAATTCAAACGCGATTTCAATATGTCACATATTGACAGTGGCTCACCGATGCCAATGACATAATTACCCAGCTACATTTCTGAAAGAATGCAAAAGCATTGACATATATTTTTCCTTCCTACAATAGCCCGACGGGCAGGGAAGAGATAGATTTTGGTAGCCCGACTGAAAAAAATCGCTAGCCCGGGACGTCGGGCTAGCGATATTGCAAGCCCTGTATCTGATTGAGGAATCACTCATCTTTGGAAAAGAGAGTTTATTACAGAGAAATGTGCTCTTTCCAAAATAAAAGCTATACTATCCGCTTCTTCTGGGCTATATTCTCAGCAGCATAAGGAGAATCATGTGCTAACGAGCTGTCTAAATGACTCGGCTAAAGTTAGTAGCATGCTTGTTGTTTTTGTCTTTGCACTAGGATGATGTCGGCGTAAATGTGCAGTCATATTCGTTGTGTTCCCACTAGTGCTTTCAGGTTAATCTCGTTGAAATGACGTTAACGCCACAACACGGCAAATCTCCGTTAACGAGCTACCGCCGATCGCCCCGTGCATGGGGCTAGACGGCCAACACGTTAACGAGCTAACTGCGCTAACACACTAGTTCCCACCCATGTAATTGAGCATTGCATGGCACATCCAACATACTGTTTTACTTTAGTCCATGACTCGCTTACCTTCAGGGTCATACGTCACATGAAAACCAAAATAATTCCAAACGCCAGATCTGAATGAGGGTGGGGAGGTCCATGTTGCAAGGAGAGCTTAACTTCTGTCTCGCTAGCTTGCCCTGCGCTCTTCCTTCTGACTGATGCTGTCTGTGTTGAGCGCTCAGTGGATCTGCGCTCGACAGTGCAGCCTAGGCGGAGTAGTCGAACACAGATTCACTGAGCGCTCAACACAGACAGCATCGTCAGAAGGAAAGTTGATAAAATAAATTACAAATGTTTATATGTATGATTATATATAAAATCATATATATATATATATATATACATGTGTGTGTGTGTGTGTATTAAACGCCTTGGTGGGAATCATGATGAGAAGTTTAGTTGATACATTTTGTTACTGATAATTAATCTTATTCTTATTTTCTGTCTCACAGATGGCTGTTCACGCCTACGTGGTAGGTTAAAAGTTGTGTCTCTGTGTTGTATAAATGTAGTAAATGGTAACAAACAGTGAATAAACCAACACATTTCTGTGACGCAGCTGCTGTTTAACTACATTTCAGCTTTAATGTGAAATGCAGTTTGTACAGAAGCTATTATGTTTGCCCAGGTTTTTTCATAGTTATTAACATAGTCGGTTGTCCAAAGCAGCAAGTGAATATGAATATTATTCTGCAAAACGTTTAAATTGTTTGTGATGAGTCACAGTATGAAGCTCAACAACCAAAAAATTTGTAAATTATGTTTGCTAACATGTTTTCACCTTTCATCTTTATTTCTTTTTTCTGCTTTCTCAGCATCCGCGGAATATAGTAAGGAAATCTTTTTTTAATATTTTGTGTTTTGTAATTATTAACATTGTCTAAAGCAACACGTGTTGAAGATTGAGTTGTTTCAATGTGTGTGATATTTCAACAATTATTGAATAACTAACAACTTGGTAGACTTTGTAGACTCACTGAGGTTGTTTTCGTAGAGATGAAGTATCAGTTTCCTTGACCAGAGTGTCTTCCATCTGAAAGGACAGGTAAGTTTAAAAGTGTTTTTTTTTTTTTTTTTGTAAATTATACATCAAAAAAGAGTAATTAAGAAAACATATAAAATAAAAAGCATTTTTCCATCTTTGCACATTTTAAAACAGTTTGTAGAGTTTTTATATTTTCAGGTTTGCTTTGGTAGTCATTAATTACATTGGTAGTCATTTGTTGACACAAAGTGAAGAAGGCTGAATTGCTATAACTTTTGTGTTATTTTGAGTATTATTGAATAACTTGTACACTTGAAATAGTTTGCAGTGAGTTGTCACAACATTACAAGCCAATCGTTGAGTTTTTCTTTTATTATGTCTTGCGTATTGGCATCATGCTCAAACATTTCCATTTTATCTCTCTAGAGTGGTCAGGTTTATATATTTTTAAAAAGGCGCACATCAATGGAACAAACGTGTTCATTGTATTTGATTCTCAGAGCAATCATTTAGTCTGAGCTCAGTGTATTTGTGTGTGCTCATTTCTTCATGTGATAAAGTGTTTTGTATGTACAAAATGTCATGTTGTGACATTATTCTAAGTACCTTTTGAACCACTTGTTTTGAATCATGATAAGAAGTCTAGTTAATACATTTCGTTAATGATAATTAATCTTATTCTTATCTTCTGTCTCACAGAATACTATCGAAGCCTCTTTGGTAGGTTACAAGTTGTGTCTCTGTGTTGTAATTATTAACATCCTCTAAAGCAACAAGTGATGAAGATTGAGTTGTTAAAACTTCTGTAATATTTTAATTATTGAATAACTAATAACTTTGTAGACTTTAAAAACTGCTTAATGAGTAAATAATTATAGCAACATCAGAAGGCAATCACAGAGTTTTTTTTTTTCTTAATTATGAATATCACCTATTTTTACCTTGAAGTTTAGTTAATACATTGTGTTACTGATAATTAATCTTATTCTTATCTTCTGTCTCACAGATGGTAATGGAAGCCTACGTGGTAGGTTAAAAGCTGTGTCTCTGTGTTGTAATTATTAACATTATCTAAAGCAACAAGTGATGAAGATTGAGTTGTTACAATGTGTGTGATATTTCAAAGATTACTGAATAACTAATAACTTTGTAGAATTTAAAAACTGCTTAATGAGTAAATAATTATAGCAACATCAGAAGCCAATCACTGTGTTTGTTTTCTTAATTATTGAATATCACCTATTTTTATCCTTGACTAGAGTGTCTTCCATCCAGAAATGAAGGTAAGTTTAAAAGTTTTTTTCCTGCATTGTAACATAAAAAAGAGTAAGTAAGATTTTTTTAAAAAAACATTTTTAAATGTTTTTGCTTTCACAGCACTCATCGATTGTGGTAAGGAAAAAAGTTTTTTAGTATTCTCTGTTTTGTAATTATTAACAGGCTGATGATGATGAAGGTGAAGGTTGAGTTTATTTTCTTCATACTCATATAAATCTAAATTGTATAAATTATTCCTGAACAGCAAGTCAAGGGAGGTCAGTTTAAAAAAATATGTTTACTAATTTCTACAGACACACACACACACACAACAGAGTAAAAAGAAAAAATATGAAACAAGAGGCGCTCTGAGAGTTAAAACCTCCATCAGTGCAGCTTATTTTTTGGGCAATATTTACTTTTATTGTGTTTTTTCTTTTTCGTTTTTTTAAAATTACTTAAATTCATCTGTGAGGTAAAAATCTGTTTCTGTGATTTTTATAAATATAGCAATTGTCTGCAATCACTAAATAAACTAACACATTCTGCGACAAAGTTAGTATTTTACCCATTCTAAGCTTGATGTGAAATACACTCATAGAGAAAAAGTTGTTTCATGTTATGCAATTTAAGAAAATTAACCATGCTCTTTAGATTTTTTTTTTTTTAAAAATGAGATGATACTGTTTACTTAATGATTATTAAATCAGACTTTTAATTGTGTGTTGTTTAGCTCGATCGCAGGTCACTGCGCTCTGTAGAGGTGAGTAAAAAGCTAAATGTTGCAGAAACAGTGTGATTAAAAATACGTTAAATGGCTGTAAGCACGCAACTAAACACCACATTCGTTTGCCACAGTTGATCTTTAATTTTGCCTTGGAAGCCTTTAACATCTTGTGTTTTTTGCGTTACCATTTCAATCCAGTGATAGTTGTTCTGCTTCTCAATTCTCAGGTCACCATTTGCTCCATGTTTTTAAATCAGCAAGAGACAACATATTGCTGCATTGTGATGACTGTTAAAAAAACATATGAACCAGTTCCTGACATAGGAGTCCAAGAGTTTTCATTGTCCTACATTTAAGAGAGATACCATTGCACTTGTTGCACATTTGCTTAGTCAGGACGCCCACAGGCAGTAGAATTGGAGCAGCTCCTATTTACTTTGTTTTAGATGACCGTTACTGCACTGGATGGATGTGGATTTCTATTTATTGGAAAGGAATAAACTTAACTCAGCATCAGTCATATGAAAGTAATGAATTACCAGATCACCCAGTTGGACTGTAGTGTGTGTGTTTTTATAATAATGACTTGAGCTTCATTGAGTTGTGGTCTCTCTAATCTCGCAGAACCTGATAGCTATGAACCAACAAACAAGTCTGACAGCAAAAAAGGGCTATTTACTCACATGAAGAAGAAGCTACCTGTCTTTTGGAAATCTCATAAGACGCCTACCAACTATGATGATGCTCGTCTAAACTTTGTGTATGAAGGTAATGATTTGATTTGATATACCTTTATTAGTCCCACAAGGGGAAATTTCATAAGGCTGCCGACCTATTGCACGCAATGGTGGCGCCATCTTACCCTCCAACCATACATACATTACACAAAACATCACATGGGGAAGACGGTCAGAGAGGTATAACAATGGAATGAGGAAAGATAAGGAGAAAAAAAATAACTCCCCCCAGACTGAGCTCCAACAGGGAGATCGTTTGAGAACAGAAAAAAAAACACCTCTGCACATAGCACATGAAAACTCTTAATACACCAAAGAAACACATGACAAGCAACAGGGGTGGGTAAAGGGTGAGAGACAGCCGATTTAGACAGTACATCCGGGCCTGCGTGCGCTGGTCTCCTTGATCCACCGTCAGCATCGGAAGGGAATAAGCGTCGAAGGCGTTTGGAAAGGGAGGGGGGATGAGTGTGTGCATATCAGTGTATATGTATGTGTGTGCGTGTCCAGAGTTCAGCTGAGACAGTGTCCTTCGCCCTGCTAGGCTAAGTAAACAGTCTTCCAGCCAACCCAGGTGGCCTTGCATGGAATGGGAAGGAACAGACTAAACACAGTCGTTATCAACCAACAGAAGCGTCCAGTTTCCATCATTTACAGAATTTCAGGGCACCCAATACATTCTTCATTGTTGTCGTCACATTATAGTCATCTTACCATAACACTGCACTGCAAAAAAGAGGAAAATGTGCTTTACTGTAAATTTACTGTAGAATATTTGTCTTTGTATTTTCTCATACACATTTATGTTATACTATCATATTATAGTCCTTCAGCCGAGTATATGGACTACTATGAATTCTACTATATACTATATATGTATGTATATATATATAATATATATATATATATATATATATATATATATATATATATATGAAGAGAGAGAGAGAGAGAGATAGATAAAAATTATATATGTATGTGTAATAAAGATATATAGAACTAGATTCAACACTTTATGTCCAGTTATTATTTCATCTTTGTACTTTATCTTTTTCAGCTGCTGTGCAATTGCAGCCACCCAGAGATCCTTTGCTACAGTTAGTCTTCCTTCAGGAGGCATCTGGCTACTGGCGGCTTGATCCAGCTCTGGCTACTGCACTGGGAAAGATCAGCAAGGAGATGGAAAAGTCAAAGCCTGAAAAGGTGGGTTGTTGTCAATTTTAGTCATTACAAAAAGTGAACATATGGGTGTTAATCCAATTGTATAGTACACATTAAAGAAAGAAATTTAAGAAATTAAACTGTAACATAACATAACAGATGAAAATTAATTTAGCTGTACTAAAACTAGGGCTGGATATTGTCACTGATTTCTGGAATCAATTCAATTCCGATTCACAAGGTCCCGATATTCGATTCTATCCATGATTCGATTTAATTCGCTTCGATTTGATTTGAATCGGGGGGGATTTTGCCTCAGACAGTCAGAAATATAATTCTGATCACTTATCAGTGCATATCCATATTATCCATAATATCTATAACAAGAAAGCTGACACTAGCATTACAGCAGATGCCTTTGTGTCAAAGTAACTGGGGATAAAACACAGAAAAACTTGAAGAAGAATTTCCTGGCCTGGGTTTTTAATAGCAGATGACCTTAAAATATATTCTGTAGTAGGTCAAAAATGAAAGAAAACCATTAATCACCATATGAACATTACCTGATGAAGTGAAGCAAAGTAACAAAGGTTCAATTAGAGACACATCTAAGGGTTTTGCAATTTTGCATAATTTTAAAAAGTTTACATTTGTTCAGTATAGCACAGGAGAAATGAGGCTTTCTTGTCAGAAGTAAGTAAAAAAAAACAGTGTCCAACAGCGCTGGCAAAACAGCAAAAGTAAGAGGGAATTCATGACGATGTATATGTGAAGCGAAATGTGAAGTGTAGTTTGGATCTTCTTCTGCTGCTGGTTCAGTCAATATTGTTTGGAGAGCGATAAAACATGCAGCTTCAGAATCTAGCGCAAAAAAGACGTAAACACAAAGAGCGGACCCGCCGACACATCAGAATCAGTGAGCTGTCAGCTTTCAGCCCCCGATGATGTGACATCTCACTGGCTCTGATGCGTCGGCGGGTCCGCGCTTTATGTTTACGTATTTGTGCAGAATCTGTGTACCTGCTGCCATTTAATGTTTTAGCTGTTTGGTGGTTGTCAAAATTTTGTGAGGTTTAACCTCAGATTCTGGTGTTTCGGGCAAAATAAATTTATATTAAAAATTGATTCAGGATTTTAATGAATCAATATCATGTTATCCAAGCTAGAATTGATTTTAATCTATAAATCAATAATGAAAAAATCTACCCCTAGTAAAAACTGGCAAAAAATACATTATTTATATTATCACAATTGCCAAAAGTAAGATCTAAACCCTTGTGTAGCATTTTTTAAAAAAAATCTAAATGTAGTTGTGTGCAGAACACTAACTTGTTTTGGTGTATCAACATTCACATGTGACTGGCTGCCTGTTGCCATTTTAGCTGTAGAGACAGGGAGACAGGAAGACGGATTTAAATGCAAGCATATCAGGAAAAAGTGACGAAACGAGCGAAAACGTAAAATGAGCAGCAACTAGCTACATTTCAATGACATTGGAGACTGCAAAGTACAGTGCAGAATTTAAAAAATTGGGAGCTGTCTAAAGTGAAACCTAGCTTTGTTTTCAGCCATTTTCCATCAAGGACAAAAAAACCTCATTTGTGTTCTCCCTAGTAGTAGTAGTAACTGCATAAAAATAAAGCTTTTATGAAAACACTGAATGAAAAATTGTTTCCTTGAAAAAGACTAAAATTACTGTTCAGTACTGAATGTTAGATAAAATAAACTATATTCAAAGTGTCTTTGAATGGCAGAAATGCAGAAATGTGTGAATATACTGCAGAGCCATGGCTCAGTGTCTGTGTGTCTAAATTAGTCTCACAGACCTGAATATGACACTTGAAGCCATTTGTATTTCTGAACCTGTTTGATCTGCTGCTCACCACTAACAAGAATAAGCATCAATTTTGGACTTTTAACAGTATTTTTATAGGTTTTACATCTTTTCACGCTGATTAAAAACCTCCCTTGTGGCAATTTATACTACACAAAGCGATTAACCAATAAACAATTAAATGACCGAGATGTTAGTTTTTCACTTTCAACAATAGAAATTTTGAGGGGTTTTGTGACTAACAAAAACTGGACAGCCTGGACAATGAGATACAATTTTACACATTTATTTCTTATAATTTAAGTCCAAAGAGTCGTACTGACAGGTTTCCTTTTTTGTCACAGCAGGTTTTTCTTCATTATGTAGAAAAACTTCTTCACTGGTCCGACCCACTTAAGAGCAAAGTGGGCTGAATGTGGCCTACGATGTAAAATTTGTTTGACACCCTTTCTCTGTGTGTGTGTGTGTGTGTGTGTGTGTGTTGCCTGTTTTATTTGTCTCTGATTGGGGAATTAGGGCAGCAATGAAGTGTGGGCCACCATTCTGGCTCTGATCTGGCTTCATGCTTTTAAGATGGATGCAAAGGATGAGTGGGAGCTTCTGGCTATGAAGGCTGCCTCATGGCTCCGTGCTCAGAATGGTAGTAACACGATAATAACAGAAAATGCTGCATATCCATGACACAAAGTTAAAGTGAGCTATTCTTGCAAATTCATTCTTTTAATCCTTGTGTTTTGTGTTCTTAGCACCATGTGTGTCAGAGTGTGTGGACGCTGGAAATGTCCTGTTGGGTTCCAGCGTGAAGAAAGAAGCTCTGGGACTCTGAGAGTTTTCTCAAATTGGCTTCACCTTAAGAGCTAGTCACACCATTAAGCCTTTTGATTCAGTGTTGTGTCATACTGTCTTCTTCATTCACCTTCTTCACTGACTGTGTGTTTATACATCATTCTGCATTTAATCATTAGTTATTACTAATCTCGGCTCTCTTCCATAGCGTGTCTTTTGTCATGTCTCCCTCCCCTCATCTCCAACCGGTCGTGGCAGATGGCCGCTCCTCCCTGATCCTGGTTCTACCAGTTTATTTTCTTGGTAAAAGGGAGTTTTTCCTTCCCCACTATAACCAAAACACTTGCTCATAGGGGAGTCATGTGATTTTTGAGATTTTGTTTTCTCTGTATTATTGTAGCATATTTACCTTACAATATAAAATGCCTTTAGGCGTGTGATGCCTTTTGATCAAAAGACAGTAATTAGGGCATGATGTGATTAAGTTACATAAGCAAAGTGATAAATAAGTTCATAGTTAATAAACATTATAAGTAAATTTATGCTAAAAATGGTTAAAATATTTTGGTTTTGAAATCTGATTAGAGTAAGACATCTTTATTACAAGCGATCTTTGTATATTGTACGCGCGGCAACGGGCGCGAGAGAGCACTCACATCACGAACCTATCTTTAACATACTTTTCTCCCGCAACTGTAGAATTTGTGAACAAGTGCTTCGGCAAAAATAAGAGTACACTCATGTACACGCTAAATGTGCCCTACACACTTGTGCCTTGGGAAACGTTCGTTTTAGTGAGTATTACTGTGTTCAGGAAGAACTTGGATATGTGTTTACATGGAATAAAATGTGATGCCAAAGTAATGCACGCATTTAAGTTTGTCATTAAGATGTGTGCATTGGTGAGAAATTTTTTGTTATTTTGTTCATTTCACTTACAAAACTGAGAAGAATCCTTGGGAGAGGAAAAGGTTTAAAAAGGTCTTCAAAGTCAAGAAAAGCAAGCCCTGTGTGGAGATCTCTTCTGTTGTGTTTGCTGGCTGTTTAGCTTCACATTGTTACGTGTTGTGAGGGCAGCACAAGGCAACTGTTGTTGTGATTTGGAGCTATATAAACAAAACTGGATTGAATTGCACTGAATGATGCCTACAATGTTATATTTATTTTTAATCTTTCATTTTTATGTTGTTGCAATCGTTCTAAGTGCTTAATTCAAATTGTTTTACTTGTATTTCCACGTGTGCCTTGAACTGAAAATTAAAAACTGAAAATTCAAGTTGGTGCTTTGAATGAAAGGGGCTCCAATCTTAATTGCTTTTATTTATTATGACTCCTTGCGTGTGTTCTGTAGAATGTTTATAAAGAAAATCCTCCAAGTTTAAGAACTGACTACTATGGATAAAGTGAATGTCCCTAACTCTGTCCTTCTGAGTAAAGATCAACCGCCTCACTTCAAGAAAATGAATAATTATAGTTCTTTTCCTCTTCAAAATACAATAAAAGATATCACAGCAGACTTGTGATATCGCCATAGGTTGAATACAGGAAAACAGTATCGAATTATACTAATAACTGAAGATCTACCATGCAGCTTATTCTTTCATCACTAACGATCTCATTGGATAGCTGAAGCAGAAAACCTCTGCCTTCACCGGAGTACAACTGCATGCGTGTCAGTGATGGGTCATGAGCAAAACGCTTTGTAGTGAATCAGAAGAGCCGACTCCCATTGAGTGAGAGCCGGTGTTGTCTATAATATGTGAAACATATGTCAAATGTATCCCTCATGAATGATATCAAATCAACTTGAGCCACAGACAACATTCCCGTAACAAGGTAGAAGCCGCAGTCAGTTTTTGGCAGTGACTTTTATATATCCTTTATTTATGCAGTTAAAAAAACAATCTTGTTGACATTAAAAATGGCTTTTGTCATTGTCTTTTGGACAGCAGAAATTGGCCCTGATCCCTCACTCTGATCAGTGTTGGGAAGATGTGGCCATGGATGGGCCAGCGCATCCAGTGTGACAGGGAGAAAAACAGTGGGCAATGTGTGTTTTCTCGTGAGGCGAAGAGATCTATGACAGCCCGGCCGTATATCTGCCAAATCTGCTCCACCACCTGTGGGTGAAGCCTCCATTCTCAGAACAGTGGATTCCCCCTGATCAGGAGGTCCGCCCCCCTGTTCAGAATTCCTGGCAAGTGAGTTGCTTGAAGGGAGAGGAGCCGTGTGCTGCTCCACACAATTATTTCCCTGGCTAACCTGTGTAGCTGTTGGGAACAGGTACCGCCCTGGCGGTTGATATGAGCAACTACAGTGGAGTTGTCTGTTTTCACTAAAACATGTTGAGCTTCTGAAAATACTTCTGAGCATCACCTAAGCCTGACAGGTTTAGCCACAAGGCTCTCTCACCCGAGACTGCAAGGCCCATAACTTGCGACACCCTTGGACTGCTCCCCTGGAGGAGCGAAGAATGAGCTCATTAACCACGCAGATTTCATCTCAGAGAGCTGGGTTTGGGGAACCAGAGTCAAGCTAACGGCTCATGTCTTCCAGAATTTCTGCCTGATATGCTGATAGCAGTGTGACTGCATTAAGCAAGCATACTGACTGTGCAGCATATTTGTACATCCTTTGATAAATAGATGCCGTGAAGCAATCCATCTTGCTGGGCAAAGAAATGCCAGAAGAAGCTGAGACTGCCCTGCGGTTAGGGTGAAGGTGATATGCCACTGAAGGCTCCACTGCTGGGGGTTCAGTCAGCCCCAGTTCACCCATCCCCTGGATCTCAAGCTTAGAGCAGCCCTTGGTCGGAAGCTTGCTTTTAAAAGGGCTTGACCAGGAGTGACTCATTTCTTTCATGCAGGCAGAGACTGCTGGCAGAAGCTGCTTTGATGGCGGCAGGGCTGGTGGGAGCCTCTTGCCATCATACAGGTCGCGTTCTGCCCCTTCGGTATCCCGGGCAGCTGGCCATGGGATGCCTAGCTTGGTAGAAGCCCGTTTGCAGACCTCGTACAAATAGCTGTCCTCCGGGGGTGCAACTTCAGCCCCACTCGGTGGCCTGGACTGCTGAGGAGGGAAGGTAGAGTCATCCTCCTCCTCATCCATGTCCTCTAGGTTGAGGAGGTTGGAGTTGGCATCGCCCTCCGCATCTTCGCCACCCGGCTTGCCTACATTTTGATCGAGAAGGTCCTCGAACAATGGGGGCATGAGCGGGGACTCTTCTTCCATCATGTCTGCCCAGCTGGAGGCTCGCGGATGACGGATATCACTCATAGCAGTAGCAGCCGACAGGCAGGGGTCCTGACTGTTCGTTACTGCTACCCTCAGCCTCCTTTCCAGGACTTTCTCTGGCATCAACGCACAGTGTGGGCATCCCTGGGGGTCTGCCAGTGAAGCCTGAGCATGCTTGGCACCCATACAGACAATGCACGTTGGATGAGGGTTCCTGCCCGAGATGGTGGCACCGCATGATGCAGGGCATGGGCGGGATACAGCCTCTTTGGCCTTCGGTTCCGACCCTTTGGCGGGGGTAGGAGCCGTAGACATGGTTAGCGGAAAGGGGTGAGACTAGCCTACACAAGGCCCATCGCGACACGTTAGCCCGTACGTAGCTAGGACTAGCAGCGGGGGTTAAATCCGAGCTAGTCGCCACGGGAGTCAGCTCATCGTGTCATGTTAGCTGCACTCCGCTAGCAACTTAATACTAACTAGGGTTGCCAACCGTCCCTTAAAAAACGGAATCGTCCCGTATTTCGAAACAAAAGTACACGTCCCGTATTGAGCTAATAAGGGACGCACTTTGTCCCGTAATACAGTGAGAATCAAAAGTAGTCTATAACTTTTAATGGAATTAACGCTTTGTTGAAAACATAATTCCCAGCCCCTCTCCTGCTTTGTGACCAATGAGCTGACAGCACACTTATGACAATTCGAGTATGACAATTCAGATTACCGCTCATCTCATTGGTCGAGGAAAGGTCGCTTACGGAGAAAATACCGGAAGACAACAGATGACCACAACAAGAAGCATGGCCAACAGGGAAACAAACGCCGACACTGCGGTGCAAGTCTCGGACGTCAGTACACCTAAAGCTGGGCAACACTGTGCGATTTTCAAACTGCACGATTGACTCGCAGGGGTTAGAAGTTGTAGGTCACGATGCAGGGTCTCACACTATACCGCCCGATGCTCTGATGCGACCTGAGTGCTCACACTGTGCCTCCATAAAATGAAGGTTATAACAGAAAATCTGTCGCTCGCTCTCCCTCTCTGTCTTTCACTCACACAGACACGCACACCACCACCATCAACTTTGCTAAATTGCTAATGAAAAACATTGATCAGGCAGCTGTGATTGAGCAGCAATGTAAATCCAACTATTTTCACGGTTGTTGTGGTCGTGATAATTTTGTGATGCCACATCGAAAAGGCTCGGATGAGCTTTCCAAAGTTCTACAAGTTGTGCCTCCATCGCTTGTGTCCAGATCACACGCTGCACAGCCGTGCTGCTCCGTCTTTTTCACCGACGTTTACGTGTTTGCGCGTGAGCAGTGTGAGCGCGCTGTGGTGACACCCTCACGAGCGATTGATGATCGGGAGCTGGTCTGAGGTGTTAATCGCTTCTCGTTACCCCACGTATACTACACGATGCACGATGAAGGCCAAAATCGGGCCGATCACCAAATCGGTCGCACGACTCAAAAATCGCTCAAAATGGGCCAAAAATCGCACAGTGTAGCCCAGCATTAGAGCAGCAATGTTTGTTCCCCTCAGAGAAAGAAAAAAAGGCTGCAAAAGTACAGGGAGGAATGGGAAAAGGAAAACACCTGGCTGGAAAAGTGCACGATAACACCTATAAAGCGCACTGCACTGTGTGCCGGCGCACTTTTTCCATAGGCATGCTTCTAATGGTGGGCACATGAAGAACATGAGGGGCGTGAAAGCTCGGGGAACCCTTAACCAATTTCTTGTCCACCAGGCCACGGCAGAAGCAGATATGGTATGTAAACACTGGTTTGTTTTTTTTAAACCCTCTGGTTAAGGTTAATATGGGCATGTGCAGTGAATATCAGCGCTATGTGGCCAGAAGTGTGATAATATAATTTATTTTGTGTAATAAACAACTGCAAGGATAGATGATTACAACAAATAGATGACTAATACATAAAAGTAATACATAGATGAATAATGATGATGAGTTATGATGCGTAATCATGGGAACAAGCGGGTTTACAAACAGGAGCAGCTGATTAGCATTAGAAAAGCTGAAATAATACCTCAACTGAAGCCAATTGTACTAAATGCACTAAATGTGCACTGTTACAAGAATATTTTTTTTCTATTGTTTTCTATTAATTTATATAATTTTAAGTTAAGCAGGACAGAGTTCTTTTAAAGAAAGATTTACTTATATTCTCAAAAGTTAAGCATGACAGGCTTCTGTTTAAGAAAGAGACCTGTTTTACTGTGTTAATGTAGTCAGGCGGAGGCAGACATTTGATACACCCGGGGCTTAGCCCTAAAGGGTAGTATGCATGTGGGGGGGGGGGTAGAAATGACTGAAAGATTAATAGGCTCTGTTTTGAGTTTTGTTCAAAAAAGAATGACTTCATATAGGGAAAAATATATATCACATGTGCAGGACACCTTAAACTAGTTTTTTAATTAAGCAGCAGGCAGAACAAAGTCGGGGCTGTATCAAGACACGAGGACTAAACCCCAATTCAACCAGACCCAGAACTGATCCAGAATTAAAACAGGACTACAACAGTTCAAAATCAGGACTACTTGGGACTTAACCAAGACAGAACCAGAATCAGAACTAGATGATAGTAGCACTAAAAATCATCATAGACCTGCACTACACTTATTTTTTAATTCTACCAAAGTACAATATTTAGATTGAGAAAAGTTTATATAATTATTTAGCCTTGTTGTGCAAACAAGCCTGCATAACTTAATAAATGTAGAATTTGAAAAATAACAAACCTAAAAAGAAACACTAGGTACGAGATACATGAGTACCTATGATACGGTGATACTTTTGGTAAACAACCATTTGACTAACATGTGTGTCTCACCTGCTCTTGTTCATCTCTGTTCTGTCCTCATTCTCTCTCCCTCTCTGTTCTCTCTCTCCTCTCTGTTCCTCTCTCTCCTCTCTCTCACTCATCTTCTCCCTGCTCTTGCTTCATCTCTTTCTCGCCTCATTCTCCTCTCCCTCTCTGTTCCTCTCTCCCTCTTTGTGCTGACAATCATCAAATATACAGATATTTACAAACTCTTCAGATAAAAACACAAACACTTTTTAATTGTAACATCAAATCAGACTAAATGTTTATTTTTTTTAGATTGATAAATATAAAAAACATATTTGTTAACTTTAAGAGTAAAGAGAGAAACTGTCTGTATTTCTTAATTGCAAATGGCACCAAATTGTATTCAAAATTGAGCCACACTTATGGAGCTCCACAGTTCTTTTCCTGGTGTTTTGGTTGACATCTCTTGATTTTCCCATGTCACAGAAACAGGCTCTGTGTTTTGCCTTATATGCATCCACAGCTGTGCCACCAGTTTACTCACATGGACTCTACTAACCTATCAGAAGCTTCTTCAGCTCAGAATGGAATCGTCTGGAGTTTCTTATTAATTAACAATAAACTTAGTGTATAAAAGGCTCTGGGATTTTATGTCTATGTTCTGCAATATTGTGTGGGGTGGAGTCGTAGGAAATGACGTAGGCAGAAGCTGGGGGTATCGCGATGCTACTCGAGAAGAGGGTTTTTTTCTGTGTTAGTTCTGTTACCTCGTAAGCTGTGTTCCTGGTTGCCATCCTTCACGTGATGCTCCGAGTGTTAAGTTCATGACTGGAAGTAAGTTTCCTTAAATATGTTTATTTTTCCGATTCTGATGTTGGCCGCGGCTTTAGTTACATTCTACCGCATTGTAGCACCGCATTGTTTCATCTCGTGACTCGAAGCATGGGCCGCCGGCCGCCGCCATTATGTAGTAATTTTATTCGGCCACACGATGGCGCCAAAGTCCTTCGTTTACAGTTAGAGTGGATGTTTCGGCTATGTATGACATTCTCACTGTGTTTAATTGTGTCCTTCCTGTGTTTGGAGCAAGAGATGTAAGATTGGCATAGTTCAAATTATATATGTCCTGTTATGTGTGTATTCAGATGGATGTGTTGGTTTATTTCATGTAATCCTTTATATTTATCTTAGTGAGGCTGTTGCTGTATATATTTGTATACTCATGGCAACTTGTTTGTTACTACAGACTGCTGGCAACACTGAGCATCTAGGTGGCAATAAAACAGCTGGCGGTGACAATCCAGCAAAGTGGAAGCCTGTTGTCCTCCTTCCTGTATCCTGACCGATACACCATCTTGTTAGCTGCTGAACCTAAAAGAACTAGCCCTCACCAAGTACTCCTCAACATTGGTCCTTCGAGCCGGAGCAGCTATCAAAATGGAGCCAGATGGAGCGACATGTCCTGATGCAAGGCCTAAACGCCATACACGTCGACCAAGCCGGTTTGAGGACTTTGATGTTAACTATACAGGCCACCTCTTTAGGGAAATGCTGCAGTGGGATACCCCACAGCCTCACACAAGAAGCGACAGAGTTCAGCCTCAGTATAGTCATACGCCACCCCCCTACAGCGACAGGGATGGGGCCTATTACAATACACCCCCTCCACTGGGAAGAAGTGAACAAGATGTGGACCTTAATAGGAGCCTCTCACCTGAATTTGCACCTTCCAATTGGCCAGGGTCTTCAATACACACATTTCATACAGAATTCAGAGCCTTGCAGGCCGAAAGAGAGCAGCTACTCCAATCACAGCAAGTTTTACAGGAGGGCCTCAAAGAACTGAAGGAAGCAAAGAGTGACCTCAGAGAGCTGATCGAAGTGGCTCACCTGCTAAGGAAGGATATGGCTCAGCTGACTGTCTCACAGCATAGCACCAGTCAGCCCCCCAAACGCGGTTCAGGAGAGGTATACACCACCCCTGAGACAATGCCACAGGAGGAGGATGAGGAGGTGTGGCCCGACCCACCGCCATGGCCTGAGCCGATGGAAGAGTTGCACACGGGATTCTCCCAAATGAAGGTTGACGAACAATACTCCGATGATGGTGTACAGTACCACCCTCTACCCCGCACACCATATTTCGCTGGTGAGCCTTCGCTGCCTAGTCATCGCTGCACCCTATATCAGGACCCTGTGGTTAAGGATGGAAATACGTTTCATGCCCCTCCACAACACTCTGTGCCACCCCCCTGCTGGGCACCAAGTAAGACAGGTTTGCTCCCAACCAAGCCTGTTCCAGCCAGTTCCCCCTCTCTTGTCACTGGAGTAACCAGTGGGCACGGCAGCAACCCATCTGCTCCTCTTTCGGCTGAGCTAGTGTACAGGGGCCCCAAACCAACCATTCCAAGGTTCATTCATTCTGATCCCTCTGAGTTTGCTAGGCTCCGCATGGCTTTAGAGAACCTACTCCCTCCTAATGCTACTGAGCTCTTCAAGTATCAGATACTTGTGGACCACCTCAAACTAGATGAAGCTCGACTTATTGCCGATGCTTACCTGAACTCACCCAAGCCTTATACTGACACCATGGCAGCCCTCCACGACAAATTTGGACAACCTCATCAGCTCGCCTTGAGAAAGATAGCAAGTGTCCTGGATGGTCCTGAAATAAGGCGAGGTGACACAGTAGCCTTCCAAAGGTTCTCCCTTCAGGTGCAGTCACTAGTTGGGCTGTTACAAACATTAGGACTGGAAGGAGAAGCGGAGTTGAACTGTGGGTCCCACGTTGCCCGACTAATAAGTAAGCTTCCTGCCGAACAGAGAGCTGATTTTCGTCGACACCAGTTTAAACAGCCCGGGAGCACCTACACTCTGTACGACCTATCTGCATGGCTTCGTCAGGAGTCCTGGTGTCAAGGATTTGACGGCCAAGCAGGTGTAAGAAGCAGTAGAGAAAGGACCAGTGTAAAGGCTGAGGCCCGTCCAGGCCGACAAACCGTGACAGTCCTACATAACCTAAAGGGGCCATCAGAACACACCTTTCCACCAGTGAAGGAGAGTCGAGCTAGAGGGAAGGTTAAGAACAAAGCCTACTGTGCCTACTGTGAGAGCACAGAACACTATTTCAGCCAATGTGATGATGTAGCCAAGCTCTCCAAAGAGGAAATAAAGGACTGGATACAGGTCAACAAACGATGCTGGCGCTGTGCCCGAACTCATTTAGCTGCTCAGTGCACACTAAAGAAACCCTGCAGCCGCTGCCAGGGTAAACATCTGCTGGCTCTTCACGAGGTAAATGCCAGGACAGAAGGAAACAACGCTGGCATGGCTGCAAAGGAGGAAAGCTGCCTAACCAGTTCGGCTTCGGGCTCACTCTACCTTGATCGCCATGGGGCCAGCAATCGTGTCATGCTGAAGATTGTACCTGTGCTTTTGAGCCATGGAGAGCGGACTCTAGACACCTATGCTATACTTGATGACGGTTCAGAGAGGACCATGCTGCTCCCTGCTGCTGCAAAGACTCTTGGTCTGGCAGGCATCCCGGAGGACCTGCCATTACGAACCGTCCGCCAAGATATTCAGATGCTTCATGGACATACCGTATCCTTCAGCGTCTCTGCTGCTACCAACCCTGGATCCTACTACAAGATTGATGGAGCGTTTACAGCTGATCGTCTCAACTTAGCTCACCATACCTATCCTATCAACCAGCTGAGAAGGAAGTACAAATACCTGCATGGGATCCCGGTCCCTGCCCTGAAGGAAGCCAAGCCTCTGCTTCTCATTGGTTCAGACCAGCCACACCTGATCACCCCCATAGAACCAGTCCGCCTCGGCCCACCTGGAGGCCCAGCAGCAGTCCACACCCGGCTTGGCTGGACCCTTCAAGGGCCAAGTCTTTTCATGGGGCGGCAGACCCAGCCTGTCCTATCCCTGTATACATCCGCCCAATCCGACGAGTTGCTCAAACATGTGGAGCGGCTCTGGCAGGTGGACGTGGTGCCTTACCGATCCGAGAAAGAGGTCACTCGGTCGAAACAGGATCAGCAGGCTGTGGCCCTGCTCGAGGCAAGAACAACTCGCAGGAAGGTCGATGGAGTCTTCAGGTATGCTACACCTCTACTCCGTCACCCACAGATGCCGCCACTGAATGCACCAAAGGAATCAGTCATGCCCATGCTTCGAAGCACAGAAAGGCGCCTGTTAAAGGATCCCAGTCAGGCTGATGCCTACAGGGCAGAAATGCAGAAGCTGATCCAATCAGGAGCCGTGAAGGAAGTTACGCATGAGACTTCGCCCAAGGAGAACTGGTACATACCGCATCATCTTGTCAGTCATAACGGGAAGAATCGCCTGGTATTTAACTGTTCCCATAAATACCTTGGACAGTCCCTGAACCAGTTCCTGTTGCCTGGCCCTACTCTTGGAGCTTCCCTGCTGGGGGTGCTGGTCAGGTTTCGTGAACACCCCATAGCTGTGAGTGGAGACATCAAGGGGATGTTCCATCAGGTACTGCTCCTCCCTGAAGACCGGCCCCTGTTGAAGTTCCTTTGGCGGGACTTAAAGGTGAATGAACCCCCTAAAATCTTCGAGTGGCAGGTCCTGCCATTTGGGACAACTTCAAGCCCCTGCTGCGCCACCTTCGCCCTGCAGCATCACGTGATGGAGCACACACAGCCTGACGACAGCCTGAGATTCTCCATCGAGAGGTGTTTCTACGTAGACAACTGCCTACAGAGTGTTGGCTCACCGGAAGAAGCGAGAGATCTGGTGGATCGGCTAAGAGAGTTGCTGAAATCAGCTGGCTTCGAGCTACGTCAGTGGGCTTGTAATGATCCAAGTGTCCTGAGCCATTTGCCTCCAGAAGCTAGATCACAGAGTCTGGATCTGTGGCTAGCCGAGGACAAATCCAACCCGCTAGAGACCACGCTCGGGCTCAGCTGGGACTGGAATACCGACTCCTTGGGTTATAAGCACAGGCCCGTGTCCTATGAGGTGCCAACCCTCAGAAACATCTATAGAGTCCTAGCCTCACAGTACGACCCTTTGGGCTATCTGTTACCCTTCACCACTCGGGCCAAGCTCCTCCTCAGGCAGTTATGGGATAAGAAGCATGGTTGGGACGACTCGAATCTTCCCTCCACCCTCCTGCAAGCTTGGTCTGACTGGGAGGTAGAGCTTCAGTTTTTACCTCACCTTACCTTCCCACGTGCCTATGTTCCTGCCAGTGCTAACTTAAAGGGGGCCATTCGTGAGGTGCACATCTTTGGGGATGCTTCTGAGAAAGCTTATGGAGCGGTGTCTTATATGAGGACTGTAGAACAGGATGGGCAAGTTCACCTCACTTTCATCCTAGCTCGCTCCCGGTATCTCTCTGTGTG
>NW_024583201.1:107625-144645 GCF_018398535.1 Haplochromis burtoni | reverse complement strand
GGGATTAATAAAGTTTTATCTTATCTTATCTTATCTTATCTCATTAAATGCTCAGGAAATGTGGCAAGATGGCTCAGTTAGTGCACAATATTTTCTTAGGATCCTACCTTTACATTCAAATCTTGGTCCAAAAGAATGTTCTCCAGCTTGAGGTCTCGATGCACAACCCCGTTCTGCAAGACAGGAGAAACACACTTGAGGTCCTGCTCTTGGAGAGTCTGAAGGAAGATCATCAGACTGTTTAATTATTCTCAAGCATGAGAAGGTGCTCTGTTTTTTCATCGGATGACGGTTTGAGTCGCCGACTGGCATTAAGCACAAGTGTGCAAGGAAAAGGCAGATGACTCAAAATCTACACTATTTGTAGCAAAATAAATTGCATATGTAGTACCTCATTAGGTGCGGTCACCCAGGAAATCATGTGACACTTTAAACATTCCTGTCAGTTCGTCTTAAACAAACTTTATTTCATTTATTAAATTCTCTTCTTATGTGAAGGAAATGGCCAATGACCTCAGACAGTGCTTTATGTGCTACATGTAACTGCACTGTGTGTGTATGTGTGCAAGCACGGCAGACACACGTATGGTTAGGTGTGGTTTATCAGGTCGTTTACAGGCATTTTACTATCGTTTAAAATGCCTGTGAACGGAGCAGTGAATGGCCCTCGATTATTTCCATTTTTCTCGTGAAGCCTTGCTCGTCTTTCCATGTGCACCGCATACCTCTGAGGCACATTCAATAATTCATTCACGCTGGAACATTCATGTCTATTTTGGGACAATATTCAAGGGCACGAGGAGCCCAAATTCCATCACCCTGCACACCACAGAGACGCAGAAGCTGAATGATAAGTTTAACGTGAGCAGATTCACACAGAGTCCAAACTGCCAAAATAAGAAAAGCAAAACAACTGCCTTTTTTTCCCCCATGTCCAGCTCAGCTGACAGTCAGGCAGATATCCTAAGTTCCACTGTAATGCACTTCTGTTTAAACAGGACTTAATAAGTCCTCGATAATTCCTGCTTTCTGGCCTGATTTTATGTACACAACAATAAATCAGAGAAACAAAGAAGTGTTTGTTTCTATGCCAAGGCTTACAGTAATGTTGAAGGAGGCTCATTTAGCGTTTGTTAAATGTGTCAGTGTGTGACTGTAAAGAACAATCGAGCCTTATAATGCGCTCTTAACCCAAAGAGATCTGAAAACTCAAGTCAAGTTTTTCTGCAGTAATAGGATTAGGATTTATTGGTTTAAGCGGTACAGTATTTGCATGTGTGCACACGTGCCTGTGTGCAATTTGCTAACTTGTAATGTATTCCTGTTGGGCACCTGCAGAACACATGTGGGCAGGTTGTTTGGTGTGTATAAACCTTATGGCAGTAGTGGACAGCAGATGTAATCTGTCTGAAGATGCTGCGGGCTTCTGTTTCTGGCAGTCGCCTCCTCTCCTGTATGTAATCATACAGCTCTCCTCTGCTGGCGTACTCCATCACAATCACAATCTTATCCCGGCTCTCAAACACTGTCAACACAGGAAAACAGAAACCTTTAATGCTGTTTTGGCTGTGTAGGTTTGCAACTCCTGTGTAATCCGTGTATGCAAATGCTTATTGATTTCAATAAATCTTCATAGAAACAGAAATATCTGCAGTTTCTGTCATTTGTACAACTTTAAAAGAGTCTCACCTGATGAATGGCTACCAAATCGAAATGATATACTTAAGTATAGTGTCAGGTGTGGGGCTAACTGGAATTTTTTATCTTATTGATGGACTATAACATCCTCCTCATTTGTTCTATTGAACAACAATACCCATCCAACAATAAATGGGAGACCTTTAGTGAATAAGGGTAAAAATCTTCTATTTTTATTGTTAAGTAACACTACAAGATGATGAAACAAGATACCAAAGACCATCTCTCAAGGCTGTTTTAGAAGTTTTTCAATTCTTTTCCATCATATTGTTTCATTTCTGGGTGCTGTAGCTTTTAGCAAATCATTTTTGGAGAGATTACTTCTTGCTGCAGTGAGTATTTTGGTGGTTTAGCCTGAATTGACCCAGAGTGGTATTTGTAGTAGTTTTGGGATATTTTTCCCACATTAGTGCATCAGTGATATGATTTTAAGTTAAGTATTTGACAACAATGCAAGTTTATGGATCGGAGTAAGAAGACGTGTACGATTCTTTGTACAAATAGGAAATACTTAGTTGGGTCGTGTCATTGTTGGTTTTGGGCTTCAAATAGGATTTGTGAGCATTACCAGCGTTATCCCTTAGCCCCTGGCATTGTTGAACAACACTGCTGTAAATGCTGCTGTGTGTGTTGTGGAACTTAATATCTTTCAACTAACGTTCTTTAAAATATTGACTGCCTAAACGCTAGCTGGATACCAAACTATGAAATTGTCTGATTACGTGGGAAGGTGTGTCAGTGTCATCTTACCCTCATGGAAGCGTATGATGTTGGGGTGACTGAGTGAAGATGTGATCTCAATCTCTCTCTGGATGTGAATTCTGTCCAGGTCGTCGGTGATGCGCTCCTTGCGGATTGACTTGATCGCCACCTTGGAAGGAAGACAAAGTTTAGAGGATGTTATACAAAAAAAGGTTGTGTCCAAATTTCATACACCATGTGTTAAATCTAGTGACTGAGTTATAAAACTTGAGCCAGTAGATTTAATTTCCATAAATTCCTCAGAAAACACACAAATTTAACCATTTTCTGCTTTACCTCCATCAAAGCAACAAACAAATAAACAGTTCATGCATCATCTGCACAGCCAAACATGGAAACAAAGGCATACTGTACATACTGTTGATGCTTAAAAACACACACGCTCATACACTAATAAAATCTCTGGGTATTAGACATGATTATGTGGGTTTAAAGGCTGCATGGTGAGAGCAGATCTCGTGATGTGAGATGTTCAGAGGCAGAAGGTTGACAGCTGCAGTGTTCACACTCTGCTTCTTTAATCCCATACACCAGTGCAACCCGAAGCTTCTGAACACACACACGCAGGCCCGCAATAAAAATATGCATCCTAAAACAAACCTATAAAACTGGTTGGATAGAATAAGTGTCACATAATCAACACTTTACAAAGACGAGACAAGTGCATGCAGGCAGACAACGAGGCATCGGAGTGTGCCTAAAATACACAAAGGACAACAGAGACGTGGAATATAACAAGTAGCTGAAGCCATGGGACTAATTTGTGAGGCTGATATTTAAACATGGGACGAAACATGCGCTGTATAATTTTGCATGTCCCTGTGGGTGAGCTCCCACAGGTCAAAACTTGAGTTTTCTCAGCTGGCGGGGGGGGAAAAAAATGTCTCCGAAAAACTGGAAGAGACACAGTTCGCACGCTCCATCAACCATGATAGTTATGCAACACAACACGAACACCATCCAGGGAACCCCTGAGACTGAAGTGACCTTCTGATTTATGAGGTCATCAGCTGAAGGGCAGATATTAAAAAGTTGGGGAGGCAGATTCTGATGCTCACTAAAGAGCCATTTATGACCCAAATACTTAAAGCAATGTGAGGAAGAGAATGGGAGACTTCAAAATCAGTTACTGGGATGATTTAGTGCAATATAACAGATAAAAGTTATGGATTAGACACATCAAGATATAGACTGGGAGTCAAAAAATTCTACTGCCCTCTCAGCTCTAATTTACTACCAAGACTTTGAAGTGACACATGACACAGGGAATACAGACCCTCTGGGTATGGTTCAGGGCAAAGTGAGCATTTTATCTGACTGATTTCAAGGGGCCATGTGTGAGTAGAGGAAGCTGTGGTTGTTTGTGTTTGTGTGATCTCACCCTTATGCATGCAAATATCCTGCGGATGCATCACGCAGAGATATGACCTCTAAAGGTCATATCTCTTCCACCAGGCCATCAGACTGCTGAACACGTCATAGACACCTCAGCTTCACTACTGGAACTTTAACATTATGCACTCCATACTGTACAGTAATGCCACTGTTTTGCACATGTCTCAACTCTGTATATTTTTATATATTTTATTTATTGTTTACTCTATTTAATTTGTAAAATATGTGTACACACACACACACACACACACACCGTAGAAAAATATTTAGTATACACATCCAGAAATGCATATACTATTATATATTGTACATATATTTATTAGTTTCAGATGTAGCCATTCTTGTATTTTGCTTGTTTACATTATTGTATTTTGCACAACTCTGTTGCTTGTGAAGCTCGCACACAAGAATTTCACTCACATGTGCTGTACCAATGTACCTGCACATGTGATGTGACAATAAAAGTGATTTGATTTGATTTGATTTGATTAAAGTATCCTTCTCACCAACAACATCTCATCGTTTCCTCTAAAAACTGCAACCATGCAAACTGCAACAATGTGTAGGAAACACAACGCAGCATGTGGGAGTCATTCAGGCGTTCTCTGACATCATCACGGCCTATATTATGATGGCATGGCAATTTTAGATGTGCAAAGGGATGTACTAGCTTTCCCATCCCCTTCTTGTTTTCCTGCTGACTCCAGTCTTGACTTATTGCAGGTGTGTTTGTCTGTATGAAGTCATCATGGGGGTTGGGGTGTGCACCAACTTCCTTCCTACCCTGCTATTCTCACAAACACACAAATGTATCCCAGGAGCCTGAGCATCACTAAAGGTCCCTGCTGCATCTGTGAACGATTTAGCGGCAGAATTATACAGGCTTCCTGCCAGAGTGACCCTTGACCTCCAATCATCTACACACAGCCTTAAGCCGTCCCTTTGCTTAACCAGGAATTGCAGAACTGATGGGAAACTGGGCAAAGACATATACATTAAATGCAAGAAAGGAAACAAGAATTTTTTTCTGATGGCATTATCTGATTGCTTCAATTCCTTTTTTTTTCTTTTCTTGCCTACGATATTTAAGCTTTAAAAACAAGTGAGGCTCCAAACCAGGGTAAGTGACCACAGAATACTTAGCTTGCATAACCAAGGCTGGTTATTCATCTTTCCTTTTGCTTTACCCTGTGCATTCATGAGGATGACTTACATTCCTTTCTTGCAGCGTCACAGGAAAACCACTTAGACACTTTACAGGAACAAGTCTCAAGTGAGCTCCTTAATATAAAATCACTCATAGTGCCTTCTCTTCCTGCTCTTCTTCCTGCTTTCCTCTCCCATCTCCCCAAGCTCACAAAACAGCCTGCTAGCCTTGTTTCCAAAAATAATGCCTGTTTTGTTTCAAAGAATCCTTGGTATGTGCCTGCTAATGGCTCAAGGAATTCAGCTTTTCCCCCTTGTCCTACCAAACCCACTCACCCTGCGCGCGCGCGTGCGCACACACACACACACACACACACACACACACACACACACACACACACACACACACACACACACACACTCTACATGGCCTTGTTCCTCTCTCTGTATCCTACCAGCAGTCTCTTATACATGCTTCACTACATGTTAAGATATAGAATAGAATTGAATTGTACACAACAGAAAACAAGTTGCAAAGTGCTTGAAAGTCGTGCAAAGAAATGACCTGGTATGAATAGAGTCCGTGTGTGAGTGGCATGAGTGATGAGGGTAACTCAGGCCATGGCTCAGATTAGTGAGGTGATTGGGCAGGGGTGGGGTGTGGGGAGAAAGTGTTTTTTGACAGTCTGAATGTCCCAGGGGAAGAAGGTGTTTTTGAGTCTGAAGGTGTGGGACCTGATTGACCTGAGGCGCCAACCAGAAGGCAGCAGGTCATACAGGTGGTGGGCGCAGTGCAAAGGGTCGCCTGTGATGGCCCTGGTTTTCCTGAGATAGGAGGATCTGGCGATGGCTTCCAAGGGTGGTAGAGGGCAGTGACTGATGTTTTAGGTGATGTTAATTACGCTCTGCACAGGCTTCGTGTTCTCTGTTGTGGCCCCTGCGTAGCAAACACCCAGGAAGTAGAAGAGCACACTCTCCAATGAGGAGCAGTAGAAGGCCACTTCTGGTCCAGGTTATTCTTCCTCAGGACACAGAGGAAATGAAGCTGCTGTTGGGCTTTCTTTACCAGGGTGTTGTGGCTCCAGGTGAGATCCATGGAGATGTGGGTGATTCTACAGATTCCACCCATTCTTCATTTATAATGAGTGGGGAGTAGACCTATCTGTGCCTCATGAAGTCCATTATGAGTTCTTTTGTTTTAAGGGAGTTAAGCTTCAGGTTATTTTCTGAGCACCGTCAGGACATCATTGGCATACGTGTCGATGTCATTAGTTGGCTGGGTTGGTGTGCAGTCATAGGTGTACAATAGAGGGCTGAGAATGATTTGCTCTGTAAGCAAACTGGTGGGGGTTGAGGGAAGGGGGGTAGGCAGTCTCTGATATACTGAGACATTTTCTAGTTGGTGAGGGCTACGACGTCTCCACACCTGGCGGGGGTTACTATCAGTGAGGAGATCTGGCAATCACAGTTGAAGGAGCCAGACAAATTGTGAGAAACTCACTCTAATCAGGATCATCTTTTTTGTTGCAATCAGATTATGGAACTGTGTTTATTTACTAAAATAAACCAGAAAGGAAACTGATGAGGCCACCATCCTCTCAGATCACAGCACAGAGGGAGGGATTAAGGTCTGACCAGACATAAACCCACGATTATTCAAACTAATCTGGCACCACATTCTGTTTTAACCTAGATATTCAGATTGTGAAGTTAAATAGAAACTTGTTATGGTATTATGTCTCGCTCTGTGTGTATGTGTGTGTGTGCTTAAGTCTGGGTTTTTAGGGGTCAGACTCTAGTTGGAGCAGACCTATTGTAGTGATTTTATCCCCTTTTTCAATTGCTGAGTGAGTCAGACCAAAGGCATCTCAAGTTGGCAGCACAAGAAATGGGTTCAGGATCAACGCATATCCTACCACACGCAGAGCGCCCCCCACGAAGTTCTTTCCACCTTCAAATTAATATTTAATTACCACTGAGCAACACTGTGGCAAGTGCGGCACGCAAGCACAGACGCATGAAGACACAGGCGAAAAGTAAAAGCATGGGAATCACATTACACTTTTTATAGGCTTTTTACAGGGTCAGCAGACGAGGTTAGGAGGTCAGATCAATTTCAGAAACTGATAATTGATCGTTTCCTTTCACCACATTTCGCCCTTTGTTTAGGAAATAACGAGTCCTTCAGCCACACAGCTCCGAAAAGCTTGAGGCAGTATAATATGATGGGTTATGTTGACCATCTTACCGTCTTCAGGCTCGCTCTCTCCACCGCTTTCTTCACTTTGCCGTAGGTGCCTTTCCCCAGCGTCTCCATCACCTCATAACGGTGCTTTAAGTTGTGCTTGTGCTGATGCTTTTTTACTTCAATGGACGTTGTGGCTGTGGATGCCTGGCCCAGCGCCTCCACGCCTACTTTCATGTTTCTCTGTCGCTTCTCCGCGTTGCAGGCACGGCGGCTGTCCATTCTCGGTGACTGCTCGCCGCCATGCTGGCTGCTGGACGCCGCGTCCTGCAGGCAGCCCAGCTCGGAGCGTCCGCTAGTGTTCATTGCGTCTCTGCTGTCCGCCTCACGTCTGCCCATCCTCTCTGCGCACTTTGCGCACCTGTCAGGAGCAGCTTTCCTCGGGACCGGATCCCCAAATCAATTTGCGTTTTGATAAAAAGCAGCTGGAGCTCTTTTTAATGATCGGGTTGTCCATATAGAGTCTCACACGTTTAAAGGAGGCTTCTGCAATGGTCTGAAAATTAAGAAATGCCCCAAAGCCGTCTGATCTATCGGCCCAGCTGTTGTTTTCTACTACCACTCTCAGTCTCAGGAACACAGCAACAGGAGCGACGGGAACCACACGCTCCGAGGCGAGGGGTGGAGCCTCCACAAGGCAACATCCCCGAGCGTCACACTCGTTTGGGATTAATTTGGGTTTTTCCAGCGAATACTTGACCTACCCAGCGGCAGAAACACGGGGGAAGAAGGCATGCGGGGAATGTACTGCGGGTCAGATTTACCCTAAATCCATCACTTCAATCAGACATTTGTGGTGATGCTGTGCCATGCGGCGAGCTTTGAAGACTCTGAGGAAGTTGGCAGAGACTTTGCAGTCAGAGAAAAGGGATTTTATTCTTTTATTTAAAACGTACATTTTAAACAGTAAAACAAAGAAACAAAAAAACTGTTATAGATAAAGTAACCTCGGTTAAACGTCATGAAATAAGACAGCAGAAGCAAAGGACATGCTCTGTGGCTGTGTTGTGTGCAGAGTACAACTAACAAGTTAAGGATGGTTTAGCTGTCAGCAGTTGTTAAACCAGTATGGTAAATGGCCTGTATTTATATAGCGCTTTACTAGTCCCTAAGGACCCCAAAGCGCTTTACATATCCAGTCATCCACCCATTCACACACTGGTGATGGCAAGCTACAATGTAGCCACAGCCACCCTGGGGCGCACTGACAGAGGCGAGGCTGCCGGACACTGGTGCCACCGGGCCCTCTGACCACCACCAGTAGGCAACGGGTGAAGTATCTTGCCCAAGGACACAACAACCGAGACTGTCCAAGCCGGGGCTCGAACCGGCAACCTTCCGATTACAAGGCGAACTCCCAACTCTTGAGCCACGATCGCCCCACGTATCGGCACTATATCTGCCAAATTTCCTTAGCAGAACTTAACACCAGGTAATGTGTGGCCCTTAATTTAAAACACAGCCAGAGAGAGTGAAGCAGCAGCAGCAGGTCCCACTCCAGCTTATGTGACACAAGGTGAGTTTAAAAAAGTGGAAACTACAAGTTATTCCAAATAATCATTAGTGTCAGTAGCAGTTTCAGCTGAAAGGACTGAGCTTTATCGTATGCTGGACGAGGAGTTCACAGCTACAAGATATTTTGAGGAAAGCAATGTGTTTGAAACTGAAGATATAGCATTTTAAAATACCACAGTGGCTCTGCTGCTTTATTAAAAGAAACGCTTTTGTTAGTTCTAATGAAACCGCATCAGGCAGGACACCAGCATAACTGTGAGCTCTCTAGTAGATGTTTCCGTGCATGACTAAATCACCCAGAATATCTGCAAGACCATTAGACTGCAGTACATGACGTCTCTGGCTTTTGTGGTTGGTAACATCAAAAGAACACTAACAGAAAGTGGGCTTAAAAGTAGGACAGGGGTTAAAATGAGGTTTACTGTTCTTTGTGGATTTTTGGAAATTGTTAAACTTATTCATCCTCGACTGACTCCTTCGTTGGGTTACCCACCACAAGCATATTATACTGGTTCAAATATTTCTTTCTCATTTGTTTCTCTACTGTTGTTAAAATTTGATGACACATAAAGTCTTATTTTTGGAGCTTTGTGCAAACTTTTGACTTAATCACAGCAACATTTGTAATGACAGTTACATACTGGAATTCAGTGCATGCAGCATACAATAAGGCAATGCCAAAGAAACAGTTTTAAACTTGTGGTTGAAGGTTGGAGATCAAAAGACATGCTGCTGAGGCATGAGCATGCATCTCTGAAACATCAGTGACATTTTTGCATGAAAACAACATTTCAGTTGAATTCAAAAGTTTAAACAACGAAATGCTTAAATAAATATATTTCAAGTGTAAGCCAGAAGAATGTGGCCACATGTTGAACATGCTGGCTTTTTTCCTTGTTGTAGTGTTGAGAATAGATTTGTGATGAGATCACAATCCATTGTTTCCACTGGAAACAAATAGATGTGAGTGAACAGTGACATCTAGTGGTCAGTTTTAAAAGAATCTTTATAATTAATTTAATAAATGAAAATTCTCTAATTCATAAGTTTCCTTGATTACACATTTTTAAATGAATATTATATTTGGTATTCTGCATCACCTTCAAAGCCCAGCCACAGCAGTCAAACGGCGTACGCTTGGAGTTTGTCCCTGTTGCCATCCTCTCTTTCATAAGTGATAAATGGGATTAAAAAGGTAACATTATGCACATTAATTTAAAGGCAGCTAAGTTACACAGTGTAAGATATATGCACTGGGGGAGTCTCCTGGGATTCAACAGTTACTTAGTAACTTCAACAGTAACAGTAACTTAGTAAACAGCACTCAATCATTGAGATACTGAAGTTAATGAAGAATAAATGTCAATAAAACATGAATTTCATGTTTCTTTGTTTGAAGACCTAAAAATTTGATTTAGCCTGAAATTTAAAACTGAAATAAATACTTGCACTTTCCAATAATCCCACTTACAGTTGATCATGGAATATTTAGTAAGAAACAAAGGAAACGCTCTGATCTTATCTTTTTTCTTTTTCGTTTTTTTAGGAGTGACCGTTTAGGGAGAGGTTCAATTTAAATTGAGTTTATGCGTATGAAACATTTGCTTTTTGGGTGATATTTGTTGCATTTCTGAGATGTTTTGAACTTGCATGGCTGCTACTTTGGTCGATTCTCTTTTGTAATATATACCACAGGGCTTTCCATAGCAGAAACACAAATCCTGTGGGCTTTAAAAGAAACAGTGAAACCAGTTCCTGCTGAAGTAAGGCGTCAGTGGTATTAATGAGATGAAATTCAGTTTCCTTGTCAGTATAGCTCTGAGTAAACTGGGACAGAAATGCCTATGAGCCTGCTGAGTAATGCTATCAGAGTTCACTTTATATCAGAACTGCCAGATAAGAGATCATTATGGCAGCTGATGCAGAAAAAGGTTTCTGAAGGAAAGCAGTACAAAATCATGTCTACCTGAAAAGACAACAGAAAAAGAAGTCACAGAGAGTAAGAAGACTGAAGAGAGGTTATTCTTTCCACAACACTGTGAGATGTCAGTCGGGCTTCTGAATCACTGTCCCAGCAATCCTCCAGGAGCTCCCTCAGCACAGCTCCCTGAGAACAATAAACATTTAGTCCACACATTACAGACACCACAGGTGTAAGTGGTACCACAAAGCCCCTATGCAAGAATACCTGTGGTAGCAGTTCCCAGTGTTCAGGTATACAGGGTCTTTTGTCCATATAGGACACGTACAGCATGAGGCTCTCCAGTGTTACATTGCTTCCCAGCTCTAGTTCATATGGCAAAAGATGCTGTGGTGCAGCTCCGCCTGCAGGTGGAAGCAGTGCTATTAGTTTTTTCTAGGCTTAGTGAATTGAAAATATGACTTGTCAGCCCAGAAACCAATGCATTAACTATCAGATTTCAAGCAACTGGGAAACCAGGCTGGCTGGAGCGCACTATTCACCAGTTTCTGATTCAGATCAGTTTTCCCCTTTCAGTGACACACCCACTGAAAAGCCAGTGTGGTAATTGATATTTTCTGAGAGGAATGAAAGCTGGACACTCTAGCAACAGCCTGAAATTGTACTGTTGATAATGACAACCCATTACAATAATAGGCTCGCCTTAAAGCAGAGAAAACTGAACGACCTGCAGTTTTTTGTTTCTAAATTCAGACTACATTAAAAGTATCATATTTGACTCCAAACACATCAGAAACACTGCAGGTGTATGACATGACATTTATCATTTGCACTGCTGCACCATTATTGTTTGTTTGTTAATTTATTTCAAACGTGTAAACAATATACAGGTACACTTCGTAAAGAAAATAAGAGTGAGAGAGAGAAAATACTATACAAAAGTCAATACATTTCAATATTGCTACCGTTCTGATTCATTTACATGTTGAAAGGGAGTGGGAAGAAGTACACACTTATTTAATCCCACCCCTTTGCCATAAGTTATCAGTTAATATTTAGTCAGCTTCCTTACTGATATAATTTGTAATAAAAATAGTGAAAAGATTTCTGAAATAATATATACTATATACTATAATATCACATCATGAAATTTTTTAAATAGAGACATTCACTTATTATCAATATTTTCCCTTTCTTTATAGTTCGAGAAGATCATATTTTTATAACTCTTTTTCAACTGTTTTCTGTTTGGACGTTGCTTTAATTCCATATTCAAACTGTTCCACAGTTTCACTCCATGAACAGAAACACAAAAGCTTTTTCTTGTAGTACGTACCTTACATGTAAAAAAAAAAGAAAAGAAAAAAGATAATTTCTAGTCAAATAAAGCTGCACTTTACAGCTACACAATATACAGCAACCTTTTTACAGTTTGCCAAGCCATTTAGGTACTCTGAATAACTTTACCTTGGCCTTCTGTACTACTCTAAAGAGCCTTGGACTTACTTTTGAACATCATAACATCATATCATCTACTCATAATGACTAACCTTCAAATAAATCATAGCAGCACATCCAGATCTCCCACAGCAGCAGACCCAAAGCGTAAACGTCACCCTGCATGAGAAACATGCTTTCGTTCAGGTTCACAAAGCCTTCCAGGATCTCAGGAGCCATGTAGTGCAGCGTGCCCAGTTGAATACACTACAAAAATACAAATTTATCTATTAGAAATAAGTAATAATATTGGATGTTTTGATTTCATGTAATTCTAGTGTGAAATTTTAATTACTTCAAAAAACAGCAGCAAGTCTAGGTCTTCAAGTTTTTTTGTTTTGTTATTTAAATAAGAGGATTTGAGTGGATAAACAGTAGTACCTGTGTCTCACCTTTGTGTTTTTATTCTGGTTGTGCCTGCGGTAAGGCTCTGAACAAGAACGCAGAATGGTGGAGCATCCAAAATCACACAGGGCACAGGTACCATCCGCCTTCACCAGCACGTTGGAGCTGCTGAGGTCTCTGTGGGCCACAGGAGGTTTGTGCAAATCTGTATGAAAAATCCAATAAACAATATTTTGTTCCTGTAGCTTACTCTCACATACCAAGACAGCCTCACATAAACAGCTTATCATTATTTAAGATTTGTGGCCACATTAGATGAATCACTGCAGTAGATCCATTGTTTGGATAAAAACAACTCATCTTTATTCTTGATGATAATAGTTTAAAAACATGCATTCTATGCTTCCCACATCAAAAAGACAACCCATGCACACATGCATTTGTTGCAATATTATTCTGGCCAGTACCATGGCTGAGAAGGTCAGAGTGGAGATAGGAAAGTCCCTGTGATAGCGACTGGCACAGGTTCAGTGAGAACATCCAGCTTGTGGTTTGTTTTGACAAAAAGGAATGAAGAGATCCCTGAAATCAAAGGGATAATAGTCATTCGTACTTGAAGCATACAGTGGTTTCAAATACATAAAGCGCTATAGACTTAAAGCCATCGAACATAAACTATTCAACCATAAATATAGAAAAGCAATTATGTTTCACACATTAGCATTAGTTTTAAACTTTATGTAGAGCTGTTCTACTCTTACTGATCAACTGAAGTCCTACAAGGTTTAACCATACAGTACCGGATTATCCGATCTATGTCCAGGTTAGAATAACAGCTTAATATGACATGAATGTCTTTTGACTATGAGAATGTGAGAGCTCCACACAGAAAGACTAAGTTCAAACTAGGAAGCTTCCCTGCTGTGAGGCAGCAATCCTGACCCCTGACCCACTAAACCTTTATTAATGGTTTTGTTCAGTATACCCATCTTAAAATCTTTACAGTGGTTTCCACTTAGTGTTTGCAATAATTTTATTAGCCTTACTCTACGATAATTCTGTCTCGGACTAGACATCTGATCAGAAATGGTTTTAATGATGAATGAGTCACATAATGCGACATGTTTCCTTCAGTCTCCAATGGGATCAAAAAGGAGCTGAAATCATTGTGATTAAATAAGAGATGTGGGTAGAATAGCTGGTTTAATAAATATTTTTAAACACAGTGGCTTAACCTGGCATATAATTTGACATTTTTAGCGCCTGTTCATTTATTCATTTTTCTTTAACATTTACTCACGTTACTTTAGATAATTTGAATAAATATTTTTCTTTTACCTATATATTCTATTTGTCACTTGTAACAGACTCTTAGTATTATTTACAAATATTTCTCTGGTCTGTTCCATGCAGTTTTTCCTTGAGCAGCTGTTGTCTTCGTGCAAAGGTTTTCACTCACATATTCAGCAAACTGCAGCACGATGAACCAGCTTTTGTCATCTGGTTTCCTCCCAGCACCGAGAAAGTTCACAATGCTGGTATGCTTTGACAGCAGTAGCTCATAAATCTCCTTTTCTGTGTTAAAATTATGTTCATAGGCTGCAGGTAAAAATTTGACAGCCACCACAGAGCCCTGGTATGTCCCTTGAAAAACAGTTGCAAAATGCCCTCGGCCCACAATCTGCAGGACATAAACAAGTAAAGAATCAGAACCTGTATGCATTTCTTGCTGATAATTTGCACACTACCTACTGTGGAATTAACCTGTTTCATAGCAGAGCATACCTGCTGTAGCTCGATCTGACTGATGTCGATCTCAGAGGTTTTTGTCATTTGGCAGGAACAGGAGGGTCGGATGTGGTAATCATGACTGGGGGACTGTAGATTCTTCTCTGAAATATTATAGTAAAGAAGTGATTTAGTTGTCACTCATAGAAAGTAATCTGGTAGTACAATAAAGCCACCATTCATTTGAAAGCTTCCTGATTAGTTACTGAGAGCATGGAAATGTGACTGAAGAGTAGCAGAGGGAGTACCGTAACACAGATAAAAACCAAGGTCAGCGTAGCACATAGAATGAAGGCATTTCAAGGCCAAGACATCATGGGAACTCAATTTAAGTTGAGAAAATGTAGAAACAATAGCTTTATTCTTCTGTGGAATTAAAAAAGACAAATGGACACATTATTACCATATTAATACTAAAAATAGACGGGTAAACCTAATATCTCATCACAGTTGATTGATGTGAACATGCAATGCAAATATTAAACACTAAAAATGTAAAACTGAAGGCAGAAAATGGACCTTAAACAAAACAGTCTTCAACCTCTGAGCTGGCCAGCTTGTTGTCAACTTTTATCACATGCGATGTTATCCCTTAATGAAATTCACGCAAGTTACACATCCCAGAGAACGACTCAACAAGTATGGAATGCCAGGACTGCCAAAATGAATTAATTAAATAGACCGTCAAATAATAAATAAATACATCATGAAATAATTAATTAAATGTGTCAATAATTAAATATGTATATATATATATATATATATTATTTAATATATAGTATATATATAGTATTATATATATATATTATATATATATATATATATATATACTATATATATATAATTAATATAAATTAATTAATTAAATACATATTTGGACATATTTAATTAATTATTAATTATTTATTTCACATTTTAATTAATTATTGACACATTTAATTATTTCATGATAATTTTATTATATATAAATTTATTATATTGGGCAGCACGGTGGCACGGTGGTTAGCACTGTTGCCGCACAGCAAGAAGGTCCTGAGTTCAATTCCACCATCAGGCCGGGGTCTTTCTGTGTGGAGTTTGCATGTTCTCCCCGTGTTTGCGTGGGTTCTCTCCGGGTACTCCGGCTTCCTCCCACCGTCCAAAGACATGCACTTAGTGGGGATAGGTTAATTGGTTAATCCAAATTGCCCATAGGTGTGAATGTGAGTGCGAATGGTTGTCTGTCTCTGTGTGTTGGCCCTGCGACAGACTGGCGACCTGTCCAGGGTGTACCCCGCCTCTCGCCCTATGACAGCTGGGATAGGCTCCAGCGCCCCCCGCGACCCTGAACAGGATAAGCGGACGCGAATGGATGGATGGAATTTTATTATTTCATTTTGGCAGTCCTGACCCTAGGAATTAAGACTGCTAAAATGAATAATTAATTAAATTATAGCATTAAAAAAAAAAAGCATTAAAAGTGACATTGTTATTTTTAGGAAAATAGCAAACTGAATTTGAGTGTTTTTGCCCTGCATGCTGGACTTCTCTGAGAAATCTGAGGGTAAAGCATAACTTTGAAGGTGTAAAAGAAGATTCACTATTTTTTCTTTTCTTTTCTTTTCTTTTCTTTTTTTTTCTTTTCTTTTCTTTTCTTTTTTTGCAGTGGAGTCAGTCAGGTCAAACTGAATTACTAAAGTGGTATTTAAATCATAAATAATGTTTTTGAAGAAAAAATAACTTTACTTTTCTTTTTTAGGCAACTTCTCCATTGAGCAGCAACGATCCAGAAACACATAAAGAGCAAAATCCCAACCAGAGGTTTCACAGCCTTTTTCATGAAGACGACTAAAAAGGGGAGAAAAAAGGATTAGTTGCCAGTTGAATTCTGAATGAATGATCATATCTATCGCACATGCGAATGGGTGAAGAATTAAAGGAAAAACACAACAATTTGAGCTAGAGATCTTTGTAATGGTGTGTGAGCCATTTTGCTGGCATGGTGATGGCTAACTGTTCCAGATACTGACAAATCAATGCCAAATGTTGGGTGTCTGGTAATGTTACACTTAATGTTGATTTTTCCTTAAATTTGTCAACCACCTGAATATATATTCAGTATAACAAGAGCCTAACAAGAAAAAGATCTTTGGTTTGATTCCCCGAGGGGCACAAATTCCTTTGGGGTTGCCTCGGGAAGCACATAAAGTGTTTTAGGCTTTTTAAATGCTTCTAATTGTATTATGATATATTATTCTTAAATTATACATTTATTTAGTAATTCACGGTTATATAACCTTATTAATACCATACCTGAAAAATAAGAGTAGGGGTGTGAAGTCTGTTCTTTTCCCCAAGTAATGTTGCCATTGCAGAGGTCTGTGTTGCACATGCACGTCAAGAATTGATTGTTGATGCGTGTTTGTGCCTTGCAGGTTTCATCTGGGCATGACTTTTCAATTCTGTCACAAGCTGCAATCGAAAAATCAGGAGCACGACAAACAATATTACATACTTCATTATACTTCACAGCACGTGGCACATTTCAGCTGTTACAATTGGCGCGGGAGCTTTCTTTAAACTAGCTTATCAATCATTAGATTTTTTTTTGCTAATGTGCTAAAAATGTGTTGTTGTTGTTGTTGTTGTTGTTGTTGTTGTTGTTTTCAATCACCCACTATACACTCCATGTACTTGCCCAGACATTCGGGCTTCTTACCAAGAATGTCAGCTTTTGGTGTGCCGTTAATGATCCGGTAGTAGCCCACGCAACAGTCCGTGGTCTCACAAACTTGCACTGACCCGCTCACACTGCCTGCAGCAGTGTATTTCTTATTCTGCCTGTAGTTATGCTTTGTACTTTCTGTTATTTGAAAAAAACACCTTCTCTTCTGCTGTAAGGGCTTGCTGTAGATGCACATAATACATTCTGGGAATAAAAAAAAAGAATAAAAAGAAAGTCGGACGTATAATGTAAGATGACAACGGTGATTAATAACATAGGAGTCTAAATTAGCCTAGTCAACAGTCCTTTTACAACACAAGCAACACAACCTGTAACTATTAGCAGCCATCATTAATCAAAATCAGACACAGAAAAAGGAACAAACAACATAGCAGATTGGCAGATGATTTTAAAAATACTCACCCAAGGCCAAAATCAGCCACCACCTTTCTACTAGCATATTTATTCACCCTGAGCGGCGAAGTTGAATGACTGTCCTGAGAATGTGAGATTCGTTTCTCATGCTTGCAAGCGCACCTCCCACCAGCCCACACCTGCTCTTGTATCCTTGCGCGAGGACACTTGTTGTCTAAAACATTAAATTTAGCCTCTCAGACTATCGGCATCATCTATCATCATCAAGGTCTCACAAAATGGCAATTTCAAAGAACTCTGGAAGTATGCGCTAGGTTATCTCAAGTCACAATTGCTGTATAAAATACTACAGTGAAATCTGCATTCATCTTAATGAATTGAAATGTTGTTTTTTTAAGGGCAATGTAGAGTTTTTTTAGACTGACTATATCACTATTATTCGTTTAAAAAAGTGCATGAAAGACCAGGTATTGTGTGAATGCTTGGGAATTTCCGATTGTATGACCCACTGTTTTCAGATCTGACCCTAGAATACTTTGGTATACAGATGTGTTCATTGGTGTTCATTGTTCTACCATGTTGATTGAAGCATGGAGAGTCTTTTGGGATTTTTGTAGTTAATGAGCATTGCACAGTCTGACCTTGGGTCAAATCTACTTGGACGTCCATTCCTGGTAAGATTGTGGCATTGCGATAACACACACCTGAATCCTCCATCTTTTTCACGTCACTTTATTATTTCATTTTATTATTATATCATTTCAACATGCAGTTATCCAAAAAAAAAGGAGAGGAAAATATATTTAAAATGTTTTCTCACTAAGAGGTCACCAAGTTCTTCTGCTGACATCCTTTCAGTCCAAGTAATGTTTGACAACACACAGAAAAAAACAACAACAAAAAACAAGTAGCAGTCAGTGTGAGGCTTCTGTGGTTTCTGTAGTTTGATGGAAGAGCAAAATAAATAGCTTGTTAAATATAAAATTAGCTTTTTTTCCCTTGCCATCCTTCTTTTTACTGAAAGAAGAGTTAAAGTGGTGGAAGGGACTTTTGTATAGGCAAGATTTTGTGACCTTAAACTAACACGTGCAGCCTTGCACGTGTTAGTTTAACAGTTTATACCACATATAGAAAATACACAGAACAGAATGTTGATTTTTCTTTTATTCTTACATTTACAGGTAAAATTTATTGCTTGGACAAGACATGTAACAAACAGACTTTTGACTGAACATATCATACAACACAATATATATTTAATTACAGCTAATGTCCCATTGATATATAACATAAAACTGCATTATCTAAAGTTTGACTTTGGATACTCATATAGCAAAAAAATAAGTTGTTAGTTAATTATAGTGAAAATTAATCTGGTTATTCTTTTTTCAAAATACCAAGAGTGAATAAAGCTTTTTTGAATGAGGCTTTCCGGGTTTAGCGTATAGACGCTTACTTTCCACACACACTGGCCCAGCAGGAGCTGGATTAGGGTGTGAAGAGATCTCGAGGATTAAGATTAGCCACCAGACAGACGTCGTAGCTGTCGTGCATGGCTGCTCGTCTTTCCACAACTGTCCACACATTGTCTGCAGGGTCCAATTCCAAAAGTTCCTTGGTGATGATCTCATGACGGCCTGCAGCCATTAGAGAAAAATTATTTGAGCGCATGCAAAAATGCTTTTAAAAATTATTTGACAGGCATTCAGTAACTGACCAGCCCCCTTGTAGTATCCACAGAGATAGAGCTTTCCATCCACTACTCCTACGTTGGAGGCGTTCGTTCGAAGGGAAAGTAGGGATGTGGGGACGGTTGGTCCTGGTCTCCAGGCATCTGTATCTGGATTGTAGATCTCCACGGAGCTCAGGCAACGACGCGATTGCCCACGGTCCTCTCCATCGCATCCTATACCACCTGGAAACAAACGCATCTACTCTTGCTCCAGTGCAGAAATTTCACAATACTAACATAGATACAGTTATGTGTTTTGGTAGTCTGACCTAATACATAGATCTCTCCATTGAGTACAGCTGACCCACAGCGGTACCTGGAGTACTTCATGCTGGCACACTCTGTCCATCTGTCTTTGCCGGGGTCAAACTGAAGCACACGATTGCTGAGCTTGTCAGGCTCGTCGTCAGGGTGATCCTGAATGGCAGGAAGAGAGATTTAGGCAGAGAGATGAAGAAAAAGATGAGGACATGGGGACATATTGGACAAATGAGAAGCAGAAATATTTCAGTAACTATTTCACGATCTCTATCGTGTGGAATTGTTTTTAAAAAACGAAAATGATTTTAAATAAAAGTACAATACTGATGTTAATGTTCAGGGGAAAAACAACCAGTTTGTGGATTTTATATGGCAAGTTTTTGTAAATTTTTGAGACTTCCACAACTTCAGTATGATTTTTTTTCCCCGTGAAAAACCTAAATAAATTTTACATTACATTTTAAACTAATACCATGTAAAAAAAAAAAAAAAAGGCCAGACACAACAAGTATGATAAAAATTCAAACTCACATATACAAATACATTTTTTCTTTTATTTTGTAAGAAGGTTCCATAAATACTCAGTTTAAAAAGATGAATTTTTGGGGCAATTATTTCATGGCTCAGGCTTTAAACGGTTAAGATGGTGAGTCTGGGTACCTGTGGTGTCCACCCCCCCAGCACATAAAGATGCTCCTTCAATGTCACAACAAAGTGACTGGCTAATGGAAGAGGCAGAGGAGCAAAGCTGAGCCAGCTGCCTCCTCTCTTCAGTGACCATCTCTCCATGCTGTCTGTGATGACGTAGTGATTACGCACTTTCATCTGACCACCGATTAAATAGAGGGCATCTCCTATGAGCCCTAAAGCATACATGTCCCTGTAAGCTGCTGAACACAACTTCAGCCAGCTGTTCTCCTCTGAACTGTCATACCTGGAAGATAAACAAGTAGTTCATTTGTTAATTCAGTGTGGTGCCTATTGATAAAAAGATTTCTGATATGCAAAGGGATTAAAACCTGTAGATATCAACCCCCTTCGTTCGATGTTGGTCTTCTGCTTCTACGGTCACCACTATGATGTTTTCTCGGCTCACTGCGCCTGCTGTGATCTGTCCCACTATGCTGCAGCCCCTCAGGGGAGAGGGGATGTAGTAAGTCTTCCTAACATGGGGGTCAAAGCAAAAACTGAGGTCAGCAAGTCCTCCACGCCGCGCAGGGACGCCCTCCTTATTCACACCACCCAAACAGAGGAGCAAATCTGTTGTCTCCATGCCATAGCGAAGAGCTCGGCGAGGAGGAGCTGCGGCCTCGCAGAGACCTGACGTCTGGAGAACAGCATCAATCATCCCAAAGCACTCAGTATCCCGCAGAAGCACCTGAGAGAATCATAAGTATAAGAATGATATATCTATATACTTATCTCAGGACAAATATAAATAGGGAGTCTTGCTCCTTATTATATTTGGACCTCATTCCAATCTCTTCATACCGGGTTTCTCCTCCTTGCTTTACGGAGAAATCCAGGATCCACAAGCTCCAGTCGGACATGCCTGAGCAACTCCACAGCCTGGGCTTCCCTTTCTGAGTCACCCCTGTACTTTTCCACCCAGCGCAGCACCAGCTCCAAAACAACCTCCTCCTGTGATACGTTAAGGTCATCTAAGCCAAGCAGTTCCCCAAGACTTTGAGCATTCAGCTCTAGCACTTCTTCTTCTTCACAAACCTAGTTAAACAAAGATAAAGAAAGACAGTATACTGTAAGTAATGAAGATAAAATAAGAACAACATCGCAAAATGAACAAAAGATATTCAGAGATTTCCTCAGTGTTCAAAAGCTTCACTGAACTTTGATTCTTCTGATAATTTAGGGCAGGCCTAACTTCATTAATCGTAGGTTCGTGAACAATTTTTAAAGACTATGACTGAGGGATTATTTCACATTGGTAATACTTAAACCCTACCTGTGAAAAGTGTTGACAAAGATATCGCAAGGCACAGTCAGCGAGGCTAGTTGCTCCCAAGTTCCTGGCCCAGTGGTACAGACCAACACAGTTTGACGGGTCCATACAGGCCTCCATGTGACTCTGGCACAACCTTACCTCAGTAAAAACAAGGAGAGTACTTCTTAAGCATAAAACTTGCACTTTAACAGGTGACACCTTTACCAATTACCCCTCTGTCAGTTTCACCCCACCTGAAGGCTCCGTCTACATGTAGCAGAAAGGCAGCAACGGCCACTCCCTGGATGTTGTTGTTTGTTAGTGGGAGCTCGCCACAGTATATGTAGTCCAGCAGCAGCCTTAAGCTTTGTGCAGAAGTGTCTCTGAGTGGTATTTCTCCTCCGTGCGTCTCCTTCAGACCACATGTAAACATGGCCTGGACACAATGATTCACCAGAACAGTAAGAAATGATACAACTACAGCCTTGCATCTCATTAATGCATTTGCTTGGAGTAGTTCAGAAAAAAATAATAAAAAATATGGTAACACTTTATAATATGGCCTGCAACGAACGGCTTAATTCCCCTGCAATACAACATGATTTCCAATGTATTTTATTTGAAATTACCGGAAACAAAGAAATAATTATACTGTAAGTAGATTTTAGTATTATGTTTATAATATTATTTATAATAATAAGTAATATGGAAGTAATTTTATGTAGTGCATAAGTGCTTTTGAGTATTGCATATCTTCAGGTATTTTACAGGAAAATAAAAAGGAAAATAAAAATAATTGCATTGCAAATAATTTAAATAGTGTTCTTCATTTTCCTTCAAGCATACGGTTTATTGTTCCTGACTATTTTACCTGGAAGTAAGGACTGAATGCAGACAGCACCACCTTGTGGCAATGGAAGGGGATCCCTTCAGCTAGCAGCACCACGTCAGTGAGCTCCTTAGTTGTTCTCATCCTCTCTAGCTGCCTTAGCAAAAGTGAGCCATGCTCTGCTTGAGCAGAGTGCAGCACCTCAGCATCCATGGACTCTTGTTTTGAAGAGAGGGGAGTTGTGGAAAATGCATCAGTAATTACAATTAAATAAATCAATAAACAAAATGAGTGAACATCTGTGAAAGTTTGGTCTATGCACACTTGTATGCAGTTTCAACTGCATCTACCTGCTCTTCACTATCGCAGCTTCACTGTTGTCAGTAGGTACTGCATGGAAAGTTTTCTCCCACGTGAGACTGAATGACTATGCACTTTTCCTCCGTGGGTCTGATCCATGCACGGAGCATATTTAGTTCCACTTTTTGTTTATTCACGTTGAGCTAATGAGTACCAAGTGTATTCATTAGCTCAGCCGGGAGTGCTTCGCATGAGTGAGCTAACTCATGCCAGTCACAATGGCCATTATATTATGAACACATGAGCAGTGTGAACTCTGATCATGCTTTTAAGTGTGAACAGCGGTTCAAATGAGCACATCTTTCTTTTGTTTTTATAAATTACGTTGACATGTACACCAATCATGTTAAAGAGTCTGCCTTAACTAATGCGACATTTAATATACTTCATAAAGCTAAATACCATTGACCTGTTTGTAGATTACGTTCTACTACATGTTGACCTGTGGTTCCACCCCTGCAGCTGATAACCACACTCTGTGTGCGTGAGCTACACATAAACAGCCCACAGACACGCACACACGGTTCAGAGAAGCAGAAATAGCATGCATTATATTTGCTAAGCACATGCAGAAAAACAGTTACCATACCAGTGTTGTCCAAAGAACCAAGATTAGAAGTATTAAAATGAGATTACGTCAGTTTTCCTTGCCAAAACTACAACACAGGCTGGGCTGTTTGTGTCAAGTTTTTGTTTGCTGCCAGTTCTCTCGTGTTCTGTGCCATTTTGTTTTGGTGAGTGGGGGTCAACAGCATGTTCACTGTCAAAAACGAGTTTAAAATAGACCAGCAAGTGCTGGTGGGGCTGCAGGCCTGTTCAGGTTTCTATACATGACTGAGCAGTCTGTCCTTAAACTCATTCATGCAGCGTTTCACTCTAATTACTTTAATGAAATTGCACATTTTTCCTTAAAATAATTCTAAAGAGAAATCTGCACATTTTAAGAGACCACATGAATAATTAACATGACGTGAACAGGTATGTTTGAAGATAGTTAACTAAAATTAAATTAAAATCTAAAGTTATGTGATTTTTTTTTATAAAATAAAAATAAAAACTAGACTTTGAAAGAAATTAAAACAAATAAATTAAAACTAAGGAGAATATAAAACTAACTATTTGTTAGTTTGGGAAACTCACTGATGAGGCTTTAATGCAGGTGATTGTTGAGGCTTTGGATGTCCACAAGACTGTGAGTCAACTGTTTTCAAAAAGTTCTATTGATTTTTCTGCCACTGCAAAAAAATGATTTGTTAAAATTATGAAATAAGCGATTTTTTTTTTTTTTTGCAGACATACACAGATCATGTGTACAGACTCATATTTTTAGGGTTTCACATCCCCCCAGATGACTTTTCAATATCTCTAACAAAAATAAAACCTTTCTATGTTGTTTTTTGATTTTTCAAACATGGCATGTGTAACAAAGTTACCTTATATGTAAACAGGCAGCTGGGATACATAAGATTAGCTGGTGACATTTAGATCACGAGGGTGTTGCCTGTTTTTACTAGTCTGCCAGGTTCAAAGAAACATATCAGACACCGTAAGAAATATCTGGCATGGATTTTCTGCTGACAATGAAAATGATGTTATTTTATCTCTTTACTGAAGCTCAACAGCAATAAAGATAATAGATAAACAATAAAGATAGTAAACATATTTAAATGTACAATGACAATAAAAGGTTATTCTATTCTAGAAAGTGTTTATAGATGATTTAGAAGCAGATTATGAGAGAATGGTTCAGAATAGAATAGAATAGAAATATCCCTTATTGTCCCTCACTGAGGAAATACACTTTACAGAAGAAATCTAAAATGAAAATAAAATTGAGTAAGTGTTTAAAAAAACCTCTGTATTAATGCACATTCGTTACATTATACAACACATGTTCTGTTTTTCAGTTGCAGTTTTCTGCAGTTTCTGCAATTCATCCTTTTAAGTTACTTTTAGCAAATTATTTGCCATAGGCCAACACACATGTATGTTCACACAGACACACATTACATCAGGTGTGTGCAAGTGTGCAGTCAGGGACATGCGGGGAGGTGGATCTTCTCTTACCAGGATGGAAAAGGAACAGTCACTCCCACAGACGCATTATTACAGAACACTGAGGGGGGTTCGTTCTCTTCACACAGTGGTGACACCTGTAACTGTCCGTACCACTCAAGAGGACCCTCAAAACAAACCCAACTTTACAGAGGTCTCGGACATTTGCTCAAGTAGACAAGGACATGGAGGAGAAGGACTTGCAATCCGTTGAGTATTTTGTGAAGAGGGAGGTTCTGGATGAGTTATGCCTGGATGAAGTGGCTCAAAAAGAGACCTGGTCCACTAAACTGACACTGGGTGATCAGGTGAAAGAGCCCCTGAGGTAATTTTTTTAAAAAGACATGGGAAGTTATCGCAAAGACAAAGGGTTAGGGTTAGAACTTCTCAACATTTAAAAGATATTAATGAAGTGAGCTAAAGAGCTGAGAATGAGTTTGCATGTTTAGATAGAGGTTTGACTTGTCTGGTTGGTTAACTGTTTTGTTATCTCAAAGCAAAGTTCATCATTTTTGAAAATTTTCCCTGGTTAACCTTTAAAACAACTTGTGATACAGCACATCATATCTGACCATAAAAGTGATACTGATGAATCACAAAAGCAATTATTGACAGTTCAATTACATGAATTCATAACTGTTAACACGTCAACATGGCAGAGGAGGTCGAGACTTACTTTATTACCTTACATATTTCTTTGGGACAAAGAAGGCAAATATTCATGCAGGAGAAAGGCAATTAATTATTTTATTTATTTATTTTTGTTAAATACTTAGTTATTACTCCATGGAAGCTTATCACATTTCTACCCTAAGCCACAGTGACTTAATCTTTTACAGCCCCAGCTGATAAAAGATGTAACAGGTGGTACAGTTCACAAGTTACATTGTCAGTCTTTTTGTATATATCCCTCTTCAGCAGACTAATAGATATAAAAAGGTACATAGATATTCTTTATTTATTTAAGCTTAAAACTACAAACTACAAAGTCGATATCAGCACTTAAATTGTGTCTTTCTGGAATGACTGTTGCAGATGTTCGGTGCCCAGGCTGAAACACATACTTCTAACCTGGGTCCCTGTTCTCAGCTGGTTGCCTCGTTACTCCATCAGAGAAAATGCCTTAGGAGACCTGATTTCTGGCTGCAGTGTCGGCATCATGCATCTGCCGCAGGGTTTGTATGTGGGAATTTGTGCACTTGAGGGAGCTCACTCTTTAGCCACACAAATTCAGTACAAATGTTTGTAATAGAAGCAGCTACCTTAATTTTATCCAAATCTGAAGACAATAATTAGGACACAGGCTGATATCAATTCTCCCACCCCACTCTAATCAGTAAACAGAAAAAGGATGTTTCTATCAATCTTTTAAGCAACCAAAATGTGTCTGAAGGACTTTAAGCTGACACATATGCGCTCTATCTTCTTTAAAAAGGCATGGCATATGCTCTTCTGGCTTCCCTGCGACCAGTGTATGGCCTTTACACCTCCCTCTTCCCAGTGCTGGTCTACTTCATCTTCGGTACATCGAGACACATTTCTATAGGTAAGTGATGTGGAAAATGTCTGTTTTCCTAATTCAAAAAAGCTTTAACATCATTGCTAATCTGTCTTGATGCATTCTCAATCATCCAGGTAAGTAAATCTCCAAAAATTGATTCTGTTCATCTGGACGTAGCGTTTTCAGTGGGAGAAACTGTCATGGATAGTGAGGCAGACTCAGGCGCAGACCACAGTTTGATTTGTGAAACATGGAAGACATCATGGATTTTCATATTGTGAGGGAGCTTCAGCTTCACAGAGACAGGGTTGACTAGGGCAGAGATCTCAAAAGGACCGATGAAATTGGGTGTAAGTTTTTTGAATTCGGTCCTGACGGGAACAAAGCGGGTAGAGAGCCACACCTTCTGACCGGCAGAGTATTCGGGTGCTGGGGTCCGGTGCCGGTCTGCGATGCGTTTGTTGTTCTCCTTTGTGCGTAGTGGCCCGCCAAACCCGTCGACACCTGCGTAGATGAGCCTGGACGGAGGGTACAGAATGCTCACCTTCCACAGCAGGAAATAGGGAAGGCTGATATCCCAAGGAAGCTTCGAATGGGACACCTACTGTACCTCTGTGCCAAGTTTCATCCAGATTTACTGTAAAATTCCTCAGAAATTAAATGACATTTATATTCAATTCAATACAGCCAATACACTACAATTATGCCAATTTCCTAAATTCATTAAAAATCATCCTGAATAGTTGATGTCCAGCTTTCAACACATCCCTCCTCTGGGACACCTACTGTACCTGTGTGCCAAGTTTCATCCAGATTTACTGTAAAATCTGTATGAACTAACTAACCTAACCTGCAGTCAGCTGAGACTGAAGAAGTCACTTGGATGAGTGACGAAACGTTTCTCCAACTGAAAATGTCCAGATGAACAGAATCAACCTTTTGGAGCATTGCTAATCTGATTCTTCCATGTCCCTATGAATATCTGTGTGTCCACATGGCTGTATTTTGTATGCTCAGGTACATTTGCTGTGATCAGCATCATGGTCGGGAGTGTGACAGAAAGGCTGGCACCTGACAGTAACTTTATTGTGAATGGCACTAATGGGACGGAAACTGTGGACATCGATAAACGCGATGCTTACAGAGTACAGGTGGCATGTTCCCTCACAGTCTTGACAGGAATCTTTCAGGTGTGTGTCTATTTTGTGTGTCAGACGTACAGCTTTTAGTGAAGTGATGAGCAAACCTTTCAGGGCATATTTCACCTCCTTTCTTTCACTGACTTTGTCATTTTACATCCTAAGATTCTGTTGGGTGTGGTGAGGTTTGGCTTCGTGGTCACCTACCTCTCTGAGCCCCTCATTCGTGGCTACACCACAGGATCGGCATGCCACGTGTGTGTCTCCCAGCTCAAGTACCTGTTTGGAATCACACCGTCTCGCTTCACTGGCCCCCTCTCCCTCATTTATGTGAGTGTGTTAATCATTATCTATCCAATTCACACTTAAGTACACTAACATTTTAAATTGCTGTCACTATTTATTTACTTTTTGTGCTACTTTGACCTTTACGATTAAACATTTAAAAAATTAGTTTTGCAAAGTTAAAAATTTATATCATTAACTTTTATTTAATGACTGCACTGGACTAATTACAACAGTTTTATGATGCCTGCACCTACATAAATGGATGAGTTATTCCTATCACCTTTGTAAATAAATACAAAGTTTGTGTGTTTGTGTCCTTGAGTGCAACAAAGTGCATGATATAAAATACTATAAGAACATGGCTTTTAGAGTAAAAGTTTTGCTTGGCCAGTAATGCCAGAAAAGAGCTTCATGAAATATACCAGTCCAATTACAGTCACCAGTATGGTTCCAGTAGCTGAAGCTAATCTCACTGGAGCTATGCAGGGAATTACAGGAGCTTACATGCTAGATGTTATTACACACATATCAGATTAGATGAAGTTGTAATTTTACCTGCTGTAATGAGACAATATTGAACTTGGAAACACACTTTGAAGAAGTCAGATCAAGCAGTTTAAGAGAATACACATATGCCTCCAGTAACACTGTGAGGAACCTTGGAGTCATTTTTGACCAGGACATGTCCTTCAACGCACATATTAAACAAATATGTAAGACTGCGTTCTTCCATTTGCGCAACATCTCTAAAATTAGAAATATCCTGTCTCAGAGTGACGCTGAAAAACTAGTTCATGCATTTATTACTTCCAGGCTGGACTACTGTAATTCATTATTATCAGGATGTCCAAAAAACTCACTGAAAAGCCTTCAGCTAATCCAAAATGCTGCAGCAAGAGTCCTGACAGGGACTAGAAAGAGAGAGCATATTTCTCCTGTTTTGGCTTCCCTTCATTGGCTTCCTGTTAAATCCAGAATTGAATTCAAAATCCTGCTCCTCACATACAAGGTCTTAAATAATCAGGCCCCATCTTATCTTAATGACCTTGTAGTACCATATCACCCTATTAGAGCACTTCGCTCTCGCTCTGCAGGCCTACTTGTTGTTCCTAGAGTATTTAAAAGTAGAATGGGAGGGAGAGCCTTCAGTTTTCAGGCCCCTCTTCTGTGGAACCAGCTTCCAGTTTGGATTCAGGAGACAGACACTATCTCTACTTTCAAGATTAGGCTTAAAACTTTCCTTTTTGCTAAAGCATATAGTTAGGGCTGGACCAGGTGACCCTGAATCCTCCCTTAGTTATGCTGCAATAGACGTAGGCTGCCGGGGATTCCCATGATGCATTGAGTTTTTCCTTTCCAGTCACCTTTCTCACTCACTATGTGTTAACAGACCTCTCTGCATTGAATCATATCTGTTATTAACCTCTGTCTCTCTTCCACAGCATGTCTTTATCCTGTCTTCCTTCTCTCACCCCAACCGGTCGCAGCAGATGGCCGCCCCTCCCTGAGCCTGGTTCTGCCGGAGGTTTCTTCCTGTTAAAAGGGAGTTTTTCCTTCCCACTGTCGCCAAAGTGCTTGCTCATAGGGGGTCATATGATTGTTGGGTTTTTCTCTGTATCTATGAAGCGCCTTGAGGCGACTTTTGTTGTGATTTGGCGCTATATAAATAAAATTGAATTGAATTGAAGGAATAAGTTTGCTTTAAATTAACTTGCTTCAGACACAAACACACAAAGATGGCTGGGTTTAAGTGGAAGCTGCATTTTGATGACATGTATTCCTTACTGCTGGAGATTTCTGCTGACTTTAAGTACTAGCCGAATTTCCAGTCCTCTTTGTTTGTATTGCCTTACTTGTTTGTTTTTCTTCTTTTCACAGACTGTGTTGGACATTTGCAGCCTGCTGCCGCAGACTCAGGTGCCAGAGCTGGTGGTCAGCCTGGTGGCACTCGCTGTTCTCATTGTGGTCAAAGAAATCAATGACTGCTACCGACAGAAGCTGCCGTTGCCTATTCCAATAGAGCTCGTAGTTGTAAGTCTTCCTTTTAGTTTTTCTTTCATCCTTTCTCTGCAAGTAAAACAGCAGGTGTATTGATTTATGCACCCAGCAGGGAGCGTCTTGACCCCAATGATCACACTAGACCCAGGGAACGCTATAGTTGCCCACGAAAGGGGCTGTTTGCAAGAAAGAAATATAAAAAGAACTAATGATACTGGAGTGACATTGTTTTTTTTTAATCAACAGGTCATAGCAGCAACAATCATTACACATTTCTGTGAACTTCCTAGTAAATACAACATTGACGTGGTTGGAGAAATTCCCAGTGGGTAAGCTCATCTTTGGGCGGAAATAAAGTGCTGGAGTAAACCCAGGGCACAAAATTTCCTCCCTTTTCATTTCTGCCAGAAATCCAGAATTTGTTGATAAGACTGTCACACAATCTGCAAAGAAGTGTGTGTGTAACAGCGTGTCTCCTGAAGGCTCCTGTTATGGAAAAATCCAGGTTTCCCCACGGAAGCAATAAAACAGCGTGGGGTAAACACTAGCCATAATAGGAGATTAATGTCATACATGTATACAACAGCTACTGGCCTTTAAAGAGGGATTCATAAAATTTAATTTGACGTGTTTCTAAATTATTAAACAGATTCATGTGTGTGTCGCTGATAAAACAGCTCACGTTTTTCTTCTGCTCCAGGCTCAAGGCCCCTCGTGCTCCAGATACCACTTTCTTCTCAGGCGTTATAGGAGATGCTTTTGCTGTGGCCATTGTGGGCTTTGCCATCAACATTTCTCTGAGCAAAACATTTGGCCTCAAATATGGCTACAAGGTGGACAGCAACCAGGTGAGGAAAGCATACACGCACAGTGGCCTGCACAAACAGTACAAGCAGTCCTCTGACTCTCTCATAACAAGGAGGAGTACAACTTTGGCCTAAAATTAGACTTTACTCTGTAGTCTGCTATTCCTGCCACATTAGTGGAAACAATTACTCAGGTTGTCACTGATCAAGCTTTGGCCCAGCTGCATAGGCTTCTGTTCATTTTGCTTCAGGTGCTTAGTTAATTGAAATAAATTTACTTCAGCTAATGCTTTAGAAAAGTAGTGTCAAACATAAGGCCCCGGGGCCAGATTCAGTCTGTCAAAGACTCCAATTTGACCCGCTGGTCAGCTTTACCAAATATAATGCAGGGCATAAATTTTAAAATGTAAATGTCTTTTAAATGTATTTTTTTAAACAACTTCGCTATGGCTATTCATACTACATCAAAGTAATTAATAAACAAATAACCAATTAAATAAAGGAAAAGTTCCTGCAATTTCTGTATCTGCTACACTGGCAGAAAGGGGAGTTTTATTAGCCTTGGCCCATTTAGGATCAAACTGTGCTTGATTTGGCCCCAGATGTCAAAAGATTTTTGACATCCCTGCATTAGAATAAATAACCAAAGCATTATAATCTTACATCTTATGTTTAGATTGTAGCCTCAGACAGTGTGAGCTGCAACAAAAATACTTGTCTACATTGTTTCATTAACTCTTATTGTTTTTTCTAAAGCTTCAAAGAGAGAGATTACGCTATTGATGCAGTGCATTTTTATTTATTCACTTAGTTCTAACTAGTAGTGCAATTTTGGGAAATGGCTTTCTCTTATTTCTTCAGTACCCTCCAGAGTTATTTAAAGTGTCACAGGTGTCTGAATTACCCAAATAATAATAACAGACTATAATTGAATCAGTCAGTTACATGATTCAATGTTAAAATAAAAAGATACATTGTGTGAAACAAGAAGAAATTAAATGAGTTACAAGCAGTACAGAAGCATCACTTTCGATTTTTTGCTGGTTCTTTGTAACCTGATTAATAATTCCCCATGCAAACTCATGTCCTGGAACTGAACTGCACTGTTTATAATTTGCTGGTAAATCAGGTTTTGTAATCAGTTCATTAGAGAAATGATTAATGTTTGGTTAAATTAGATGCATGCAAAAAAAAAAAGAACCTGGATGTTTTGTTTTTTAAATGCCTACAAAACAAACATAGAGGTATTAACAGTGTTGGGCAAGTTACTTTAAAAAGTAATTTTAGTTACTAGTTACTCTTCAAAAAAACTAACGGAGTTAGTAACTGAGTTACAATATCCTAAAAGTAATTAATTACTTGAAAAGTAACTATTGTGTTACTTTAAAAAAATGTTTAACCCTCTGGGGTCCAGGGTATAATTGGCCATTTTTAACTACTTTTGATTTTCCCTCCACATTTCACCTTTAAAAACGATTTACTTTGCCTTGTTTGGTATCATTCTTTTCAGCACAACCTCACGTGTCTGAATTTACAGTTATGTTTTCATTTTGACATACTGTATTAACACAATTGATCTAAAATCAGACAAAAAACATAAAATCAGAGTAGAAAAAGTTATATTTTTTACTGTAACAACCACAAACATGTTTAATTGTGTTGTCCTTGGGTCATTTTTGTTCTCTAAAGAAATCTTTTGCTATCATAAATGTGTTTTTTATTCATCAAATGGTCTGAAAATAACAGAAGCTATTCATTACTATGCTATGCATGATCGGAATAAGTTTTATGTAATTTGATTTATTTATGGGGTTTTGCAAAGTGTTGCAAAGGGCCATATTTTCACACCATACTGCTTTCAAACATCTTTGATCTTGGATCACTGATGTGTGGGGTCAAGCAACTGGTCATAACAACCACAACAACAACAACAGGCAGCACAATGAGGAGGCAGGTGCTCTATATTCAATTAAATTTTATTTATACAGCGCCAAATCACAACAACAGTCGCATCAAGGTGCTTCATATTGTAAGGTAGACCCTACAATAATACATACACAGAAAGTATGCTCACAGGCCTCCATTGCACTGGAGGCTTGTGAGCATACCTTTTTTTACCATGTTGTGCAAAGCAATGACCAGTAGAACAAAGCACATATTGTCCTCTAGTATAATGAGGAGGAAGAATCAATGTTCAGGAAGATCCAGGGTTAGAAGATATAGAAAATATTGTCAATATTTAGAGCACATGCTACCCTTTCTCTGAAAAAGCACATCAGCCACCTGCAGAAGTGGAAGAAGGCTATGAAGTGAAGAAAAGTGATGAAGAATCTGAACTATGTTCAAGTAGGTTCTCAGGCATCCAGGACATGGTAGTCTGAGGAGCTTGGAGAGAAAGTGACTGGGCTTCTTGAAGTTTCTTGAATTTTCAGAATGTGAAACTGAAATAGAAGATGTGTCAGAGGACTACACATCATCCATTTCAATTATGATGAAGACAAAGAATCAAGCAGGAAAGAGGAATCAGCTGAGACAGAGGAATATTTGCAGTAATGTGAGGAAACAGAGGTCTGAAGAAGGAGTCCTATCGGGCTTGGTTAGCCTGTGGGACTCCGGAGGCAGCCGACAGGTATCGACAGGCCAAGCGGAATGCGGCTCGGGCAGTGGCTGAAGCAAAAACTCGGGTGTGGGAGGAGTTCGGAGAGGCCATGGAAAAAGACTTTCGGACTGCCTCGAAGAGATTCTGGCAAACCGTCAGGCGTCTCAGGAGGGGAAAGCGGTGCTCTACCTGCACTGTGTATAGTGCTGGCGGAGCGCTGCTGACGTCGACTGAGAAAATTGTCAGGCGGTGGAAGGAATACTTCGAGGACCTCCTTAATCCCACTGACACGTCTTCCGAGGAGGAAGCAGAGTCTGGGGATGAGGGGAATGACCCGCCAATTTCCGGGGGCGAGGTCACTGAGGCAGTTAAACAACTCCTTGGTGGCAGAGCCCCTGGTGTTGATGAGGTCCGCCCCGAGTTCCTGAAGGCTCTGGACGTTGTAGGGCTGTCCTGGTTGACACGCCTCTGCAATGTTGCGTGGAGATCAGGGGCAGTACCTGTGGACTGGCAGACCGGGGTGGTGGTCCCCATCTTTAAGAAGGGGGACCGGAGGGTGTGTTCCAACTACAGGGGGATCACACTCCTCAGCCTCCCTGGGAAAGTCTATGCCAGGGTGCTGGAAAGGAGAGTTCGTCCGCTAGTCGAACCTCGGATACAGGAGGAACAATGCGGTTTTCGTCCTGGTCGCGGAACACTGGACCAGCTCTTTATCCTCTCGAGGATACTTGAGGGTGCATGGGAGTTTGCCCAACCAGTCTACATGTGTTTTGTGGACTTGGAGAAGGCATTCGACCGTGTCCCTCGGGGTGTCCTGTGGGAGGTGTTGCGGGAATATGGGGTGTCTGGCCCATTGCTACGGGCCATTCGATCCCTATACAACCGTTGCAAGAGCTTGGTTCGCATTGCCGGCAATAAGTCGGACTCGTTCCCGGTGGGTCTTAAGTAGAGATGGACCGATCCGATATTACATATCGGTATCGGTCCGATACTGACCTAAATTACTGGATCGGATATCGGAGAAAAATAAAAAATGTAATCCGATCCATTAAATATCACGAAAGCACCTCACAAAACTTGCAACACGCCGTAACTCACCTCAGAACGTTAGCACGTCGGAGCAGTATGCATCACGTGATAGAGCGGCTGTGGCATGCGGGACCTGTCGGTGGTCTGGATAGCATGTGGAGCTTCGCTAGCAACCCGGCATTTCATCTCCGACAAAGTTATCCCCAAGAGAAGTAAAGCAAGTGTGTAAGTCCATCTCTGAATGTTTGTAAAGCATTCCTGCGTTAAGCTTAACAAGCGATATATGGAGCGACTGCCTCTTCTTGCTGCTACTTCAATCATGAAACTGCTATCAATGATCAGCTGATCGGCTTTTCTGTCGCGAGTCCGTGTCTCTAGTTTGCTTTTGGCCCACTTTGCACCTAGAAAGAGGAAACCAGCGGCTGAACAACAGCAGCACGTTTAAGCTTGATCAGCTGTTGTTAGAATTTATTTAATATTACTTTCTAACCAGGATCTTTTTCTACGTAGCTGACGCTGGTAACTGTGCAGGGGCGGATCTAGCAAAGTTTAGCCAGGGGGGCCGATAGGGCATGTAACAGGGAAAAGGGGCACAAAGACATACTTTTCTTTCTTATTCTCATTTAAAATGTCTAGCTTTTAATAAATAATTATCTGACACCCAAAGTTTTAATTTGATGTAAAATGAATAGAAGTCACATTACTGTATATAGTGACTATTAAGTCTAATATACCCTAGTAAGCTATAGTACTTTTTCCTTTGGGAAGGTACCATCTGTGCAGTCTGCAATTTTGTTGAAGAAAGATGTTGAATCTATTTAATATTTCTTGAAAAATAATTGATTTCTGTGCATTTTTTTCACACTGCATCAAATTAAGGTTGATTACGTCGATTAAGCATCATGAGGTGGAGCGTGAGGGGTGGTTCCCTATTTTATTTATTTATTTTTGTTGTTGCTGGGAGTTGGAACCCTATTAGTTAGGTTGCTTAATATTTATGCTAAGTACTCTTTAAAATACCAGAATAGGGAGGATGGTGTAGGTTTAAGTTTATTAGATTGATCAGTATTGCTGAACTATGAAATATTTTTCTTTTGCATACAGGTATAACAGAATAGCTTTAGTGTAGTTGTTGTTTTAAACTTGAGTATGAACTTATACAAAATGCAGCAAGATATTTAAAAAACAGTTTTGTTGATTAAAAAACACTATATCGGATTCATATCGGTATCGGCAGATATCAAATTTATGATATCTATCGGTATCGGACATAAAAAAGTGGTATCGTGCCATCTCTAGTCTTAAGTAAAACTCAGGTGTAACACTGAATTGATTGACAATTTATACTTTATACTTTAAAAAACAGTCAAATGAAATGGGGACATTTTTGACCCCTGAGGACCACAGGTGTATGGAAATCGGGAGGATATTATGAGGGTTAATGAATCATTTTCATAACTTTAAATGCAATACTAAATTGTCAATTTTAAAATCATATGCACAAGTTATTGCATCCATTTACCTTTTACCCTTTGTTTTAATATAACCATTTCAAACTATTTACAGAACAATCAGCTGTTCTGCTTCAATAAGATGCCACACAAATTATTTGTGCCACTCCAAAATATTTCTGTCCACTATAAAGGAGAACATCACAGCCTGATACCTGCAGGTCTGACAGCAGCAGGTGTATCACTCCTGTTTCTACCTGGAGACAGCAGTCGCCTCATTGTTCTGACACACAACACAAAACTATCCACAACACTACACACTAACTACACAAGACAACACATTAACTACACACTGCAAACACGCTAAACGTCACAAATCTCTCACATCTCAAAACTCGCTCTCTCTCTTTTTCTGCTGTCTTTTCTCTCTCTCTCTCTCTCTCCTAAAACTTCCCCTTTTTATTTTTTATTTTTTTTTGGGGGGTCATAAGCAGAGAGTGCTCTGCGCTGTCCTTAGACAGTAAACGTGACGAAACTATTGAGGAAAAAACAGGCGTATATATTGTTTAATCATGACTCTGGTTTGAGTGGCCTATCAACACAATTTATAAACTGGTATATGTCACCTTGTTGCTTTGTCTTTACAGTGGTCATGTGATGCTTACCACAACTACTTTTTTCTTCCTCAGTCAAGCAGCAGCACTCATGCGATTGTTTTGCCCCCTGAGCTCCAGGTCTCGTGCTAGGCCAGGGGTCGGCAACCTGCGGCTCCGGAGCCGCATGCGGCTCTTTAGTCCTTATAGTGCGGCTCCGCGTGGTTTGGGAAAATAAATTAGAAGTATTTAGCTGAAGTGTATTTTATTTATGTTAGTTCTTTTTTTAACTTGTAGTTCTAAATTGGAAGATTATTGTGATATTGAAATATAAAAATAAAATTATATTCTATTATTTTTTCATCGCTCAAAATAAGCGTCACACTCGGAAGCCGGTGTACCCGCCGAAACGCCGTGCATTTATCGAGACTTTCAACCCCAGGTAGGCCAATTATGGATCTTCGGATCCACATTATGTCAGCAGCTAGTTCTCCACCGTGAACTATGTTAAAAACAAACACGCTCACGCCTCACAGATGACAGCTTACAGTCCTGCGTAAAGATGAAAGTGACTTCGTACAGCCCCGACCTGCAGACGCTGTGCGCAGAGGTTCAGGAGCAGAAGTCCCATTGTAAACATATCACGGCAGACCCGACGATGTTTGCATGAACACGCTTTTCAGCATCTCTTTATTGACCACTTTTCACACACGGTTGCTGTACGCATACAGCCGGCTGTAGCTTTGCAGCTCACAGCCCGACACACACCAACACAACAGCATAGAGAGCACAGACGTAAAGGCGGCGAGGCGTGATTGCGGGTGCCGCTCAGGTGCGTCCGCCTCCCCTGCAGCGGCGCTGCAGACCACGCCCCGCCACACACATTAACCAGGTAAAATACATATTTAGGCAGAATTTTGCAAATATCTATTTTTCATCTTTTAGCAGCATAGTGCTTTTTTTCCAATTATTTTTTAAAAGTCAGGTCAAGGCTCCAAAAGCCCAAAGGCGATATAAGGGTGGCGGCTCACAACAGTTTTTGTTTG